>NW_027513048.1:0-287586 GCF_048772815.1 Callospermophilus lateralis
CCAGCACGGGGCCCCCGGTCTTGCCCCGACCGCCACCCCGACGCCACTCTTTCCTCCTCCTCTCGCCGCCCCTTCCTCTCCTTCTCTCTTCTCCTTGCGCTGTCCCCCTGCTCCTAGGCCTAGGTCGCATGGCTCCCTAGCCTGGGCTCCTCCATTGGGTCCCGGGACCCCTCCCACCCAGCCACCCAGCTTCATGCTGGCGCTGGCAGCCTTTCCACCCACCGGGCCCTAGTTTGGCCCTGTTTGGGTCCTGGTCCCTCCCCGGAGCATCTACTCCCCTGGATTGTAGAGGAGTGCCATGGGCTGGCCTCTGGCGCCCTGAAGGCCCCCTAAGGGAAACAGGGCCCTGTGCCTCGCCCGGGCCCCCTTGGCTGCTCGAACCCTGACACCTGGCAGTGGACGTGGGCACCGCGCTGACCTTGGCCTGCCCGATCCCCTCCCTTCCCTCCCCTGCCCTCTCTCCTTGCGAGCTGCCCCTAACCCCAGCCCGCCCTCCCACACCATGGAGCTTCAAGCTCCAGAACTGGGGCCTGGCCCCTGGGCCGGGGCCCCTGAGCGCGTGTTCGTCGTGGCGTCGCGTGGCGTCCGGTGGCGTCGGGTGGCGTCGGGTCAATCCGGGGGCCCCTTGCTTGGGCCCCCTACCGCGCGCGCTCCCCTCGGTTCCCCTTGCGCCGCCCCCCACCCCACCCCACCCCACTCTTTCCTCCTCCTCTCGCCGCCCCTTCCTCTCCTTCTCTCTTCTCCTTGCGCTGTCCCCCTGCTCCTAGGCCTAGGTCGCATGGCTCCCTAGCCTGGGCTCCTCCATTGGGTCCCGGGACCCCTCCCACCCAGCCACCCAGCTTCATGCTGGCGCTGGCAGCCTTTCCACCCACCGGGCCCTAGTTTGGCCCTGTTTGGGTCCTGGTCCCTCCCCGGAGGATCTACTCCCCTGGATTGTAGAGGAGTGCCATGGGCTGGCCTCTGGCGCCCTGAAGGCCCCCTAAGGGAAACAGGGCCCTGTGCCTCGCCCGGGCCCCCTTGGCTGCTCGAACCCTGACACCTGGCAGTGGACGTGGGCGCCGCGCTGACCTTGGCCTGCCCGATCCCCTCCCTTCCCTCCCCTGCCCTCTCTCCTTGCGAGCTGCCCCTAACCCCAGCCCGCCCTCCCGCACCATGGAGCTTCAAGCTCCAGAACTGGGGCCTGGCTCCTGGGCCGGGGCCCCTGAGCGCGTGTTCGTCGTGGCGTCGCGTGGCGTCCGGTGGCGTCGGGTGGCGTCGGGTCAATCCGGGGGCCCCTTGCTTGGGCCCCCTACCGCGCGCGCTCCCCTCGGTTCCCCTTGCGCCGCCCCCCACCCCACCCCACCCCACTCTTTCCTCCTCCTCTCGCCGCCCCTTCCTCTCCTTCTCTCTTCTCCTTGCGCTGTCCCCCTGCTCCTAGGCCTAGGTCGCATGGCTCCCTAGCCTGGGCTCCTCCATTGGGTCCCGGGACCCCTCCCACCCAGCCACCCAGCTTCATGCTGGCGCTGGCAGCCTTTCCACCCACCGGGCCCTAGTTTGGCCCTGTTTGGGTCCTGGTCCCTCCCCGGAGGATCTACTCCCCTGGATTGTAGAGGAGTGCCATGGGCTGGCCTCTGGCGCCCTGAAGGCCCCCTAAGGGAAACAGGGCCCTGTGCCTCGCCCGGGCCCCCTTGGCTGCTCGAACCCTGACACCTGGCAGTGGACGTGGGCGCCGCGCTGACCTTGGCCTGCCCGATCCCCTCCCTTCCCTCCCCTGCCCTCTCTCCTTGCGAGCTGCCCCTAACCCCAGCCCGCCCTCCCACACCATGGAGCTTCAAGCTCCAGAACTGGGGCCTGGCTCCTGGGCCGGGGCCCCTGAGCGCGTGTTCGTCGTGGCGTCGCGTGGCGTCCTGTGGCGTCGGGTGGCGTCGGGTCAAACCGGGGGCCCCTTGCTTGGGCCCCCTACCGCGCGCGCTCCCCTCGGTTCCCCTTGCGCCGCCCCCCACCCCACCCCACCCCACTCTTTCCTCCTCCTCTCGCCGCCCCTTCCTCTCCTTCTCTCTTCTCCTTGCGCTGTCCCCCTGCTCCTAGGCCTAGGTCGCATGGCTCCCTAGCCTGGGCTCCTCCATTGGGTCCCGGGACCCCTCCCACCCAGCCACCCAGCTTCATGCTGGCGCTGGCAGCCTTTCCACCCACCGGGCCCTAGTTTGGCCCTGTTTGGGTCCTGGTCCCTCCCCGGAGGATCTACTCCCCTGGATTGTAGAGGAGTGCCATGGGCTGGCCTCTGGCGCCCTGAAGGCCCCCTAAGGGAAACAGGGCCCTGTGCCTCGCCCGGGCCCCCTTGGCTGCTCGAACCCTGACACCTGGCAGTGGACGTGGGCGCCGCGCTGACCTTGGCCTGCCCGATCCCCTCCCTTCCCTCCCCTGCCCTCTCGCCTTGCGTGCTGCCCCTAACCCCAGCCCGCCCTCCCGCACCATGGAGCTTCAAGCTCCAGAACTGGGGCCTGGCTCCTGGGCCGGGGCCCTGAGCGCGTGTTCGTCGTGGCGTCGCGTGGCGTCCGGTGGCGTCGGGTGGCGTCGGGTCAAACCGGGGGCCCCTTGCTTGGGCCCCCTACCGCGCGCGCTCCCCTCGGTTCCCCTTGCGCCGCCCCCCACCCCACCCCACCCCACTCTTTCCTCCTCCTCTCGCCGCCCCTTCCTCTCCTTCTCTCTTCTCCTTGCGCTGTCCCCCTGCTCCAAGGCCTAGGTCGCATGGCTCCCTAGCCTGGGCTCCTCCATTGGGTCCCGGGACCCCTCCCACCCAGCCACCCAGCTTCATGCTGGCGCTGGCAGCCTTTCCACCCACCGGGCCCTAGTTTGGCCCTGTTTGGGTCCTGGTCCCTCCCCGGAGGTTCTACTCCCCTGGATTGTAGAGGAGTGCCATGGGCTGGCCTCTGGCGCCCTGAAGGCCCCCTAAGGGAAACAGGGCCCTGTGCCTCGCCCGGGCCCCCTTGGCTGCTCGAACCCTGACACCTGGCAGTGGACGTGGGCGCCGCGCTGACCTTGGCCTGCCCGATCCCCTCCCTTCCCTTCCCTGCCCTCTCGCCTTGCGTGCTGCCCCTAACCCCAGCCCGCCCTCCCGAACCATGGAGCTTCAAGCTCCAGAACTGGGGCCTGGCTCCTGGGCCGGGGCCCCTGAGCGCGTGTTCGTCGTGGCGTCGCGTGGCGTCTGGTGGCGTCGGGTGGCGTCGGGTCAAACCGGGGGCCCCTTGCTTGGGCCCCCTACCGCGCGCGCTCCCCTCGGTTCCCCTTGCGCCGCCCCCCACCCCACTCTTTCCTCCTCCTCTCGCCGCCCCTTCCTCTCCTTCTCTCTTCTTGCGCTGTCCCCCTGCTCCTAGGCCTAGGTCGCATGGCTCCCTAGCCTGGGCTCCTCCATTGGGTCCCGGGACCCCTCCCACCCAGCCACCCAGCTTCATGCTGGCTCAGGCAGCCTTTCCACCCACTGGGCCCTAGTTTGGCCCTGTTTGGGTCCTGGTCCCTCCCCGGAGGATCTACTCCCCTGGATTGTAGAGGAGTGCCATGGGCTGGCCTCTGGCGCCCTGAAGGCCCCCTAAGGGAAACAGGGCCCTGTGCCTCGCCCGGGCCCCCTTGGCTGCTCGAATCCTGACAACTGGCAGTGGACGTGGGCGCCGCGCTGACCTTGGCCTGCCCGATCCCCTCCCTTCCCTCCCCTGCCCTCTCGCCTTGCGTGCTGCCCCTAACCCCAGCCCGCCCTCCCGCACCATGGAGCTTCAAGCTCCAGAACTGGGGCCTGGCTCCTGGGCCGGGGCCCCTGAGCGCGTGTTCGTCGTGGCGTCGCGTGGCGTCCGGTGGCGTCGGGTGGCGTCGGGTCAAACCGGGGGCCCCTTGCTGGGCCCCCTACCGCGCGCGCTCCCCTCGGTTCCCTTTGCGCCGCCCCCCACCCCACCCCACCCCACTCTTTCCTCCTCCTCTCGCCGCCCCTTCCTCTCCTTCTCTCTTCTCCTTGCGCTGTCCCCCTGCTCCTAGGCCTAGGTCGCATGGCTCCCTAGCCTGGGCTCCTCCATTGGGTCCCGGGACCCCTCCCACCCAGCCACCCAGCTTCATGCTGGCGCTGGCAGCCTTTCCACCCACCGGGCCCTAGTTTGGCCCTGTTTGGGTCCTGGTCCCTCCCCGGAGCATCTACTCCCCTGGATTGTAGAGGAGTGCCATGGGCTGGCCTCTGGCGCCCTGAAGGCCCCCTAAGGGAAACAGGGCCCTGTGCCTCGCCCGGGCCCCCTTGGCTGCTCGAACCCTGACACCTGGCAGTGGACGTGGGCACCGCGCTGACCTTGGCCTGCCCGATCCCCTCCCTTCCCTCCCCTGCCCTCTCTCCTTGCGAGCTGCCCCTAACCCCAGCCCGCCCTCCCACACAATGGAGCTTCAAGCTCCAGAACTGGGGCCTGGCCCCTGGGCCGGGGCCCCTGAGCGCGTGTTCGTCGTGGCGTCGCGTGGCGTCCGGTGGCGTCGGGTGGCGTCGGGTCAATCCGGGTCAATCCGGGGGCCCCTTGCTTGGGCCCCCTACCGCGCGCGCTCCCCTCGGTTCCCCTTGCGCCGCCCCCCACCCCACCCCACCCCACTCTTTCCTCCTCCTCTCGCCGCCCCTTCCTCTCCTTCTCTCTTCTCCTTGCGCTGTCCCCCTGCTCCTAGGCCTAGGTCGCATGGCTCCCTAGCCTGGGCTCCTCCATTGGGTCCCGGGACCCCTCCCACCCAGCCACCCAGCTTCATGCTGGCGCTGGCAGCCTTTCCACCCACCGGGCCCTAGTTTGGCCCTGTTTGGGTCCTGGTCCCTCCCCGGAGGATCTACTCCCCTGGATTGTAGAGGAGTGCCATGGGCTGGCCTCTGGCGCCCTGAAGGCCCCCTAAGGGAAACAGGGCCCTGTGCCTCGCCCGGGCCCCCTTTGCTGCTCGAACCCTGACACCTGGCAGTGGACGTGGGCGCCGCGCTGACCTTGGCCTGCCCGATCCCCTCCCTTCCCTCCCCTGCCCTCTCTCCTTGCGAGCTGCCCCTAACCCCAGCCCGCCCTCCCGCACCATGGAGCTTCAAGCTCCAGAACTGGGGCCTGGCTCCTGGGCCGGGGCCCCTGAGCGCGTGTTCGTCGTGGCGTCGCGTGGCGTCCGGTGGCGTCGGGTGGCGTCGGGTCAATCCGGGGGCCCCTTGCTTGGGCCCCCTACCGCGCGCGCTCCCCTCGGTTCCCCTTGCGCCGCCCCCCACCCCACCCCACCCCACTCTTTCCTCCTCCTCTCGCCGCCCCTTCCTCTCCTTCTCTCTTCTCCTTGCGCTGTCCCCCTGCTCCTAGGCCTAGGTCGCATGGCTCCCTAGCCTGGGCTCCTCCATTGGGTCCCGGGACCCCTCCCACCCAGCCACCCAGCTTCATGCTGGCGCTGGCAGCCTTTCCACCCACCGGGCCCTAGTTTGGCCCTGTTTGGGTCCTGGTCCCTCCCCGGAGGATCTACTCCCCTGGATTGTAGAGGAGTGCCATGGGCTGGCCTCTGGCGCCCTGAAGGCCCCCTAAGGGAAACAGGGCCCTGTGCCTCGCCCGGGCCCCCTTGGCTGCTGGAACCCTGACACCTGGCAGTGGACGTGGGCGCCGCGCTGACCTTGGCCTGCCCGATCCCCTCCCTTCCCTCCCCTGCCCTCTCTCCTTGCGAGCTGCCCCTAACCCCAGCCCGCCCTCCCGCACCATGGAGCTTCAAGCTCCAGAACTGGGGCCTGGCTCCTGGGCCGGGGCCCCTGAGCGCGTGTTCGTCGTGGCGTCGCGTGGCGTCCGGTGGCGTCGGGTGGCGTCGCGTCAATCCGGGGGCCCCTTGCTTGGGCCCCCTACCGCGCGCGCTCCCCTCGGTTCCCCTTGCGCCGCCCCCCACCCCACCCCACCCCACTCTTTCCTCCTCCTCTCGCCGCCCCTTCCTCTCCTTCTCTCTTCTCCTTGCGCTGTCCCCCTGCTCCTAGGCCTAGGTCGCATGGCTCCCTAGCCTGGGCTCCTCCATTGGGTCCCGGGACCCCTCCCACCCAGCCACCCAGCTTCATGCTGGCGCTGGCAGCCTTTCCACCCACCGGGCCCTAGTTTGGCCCTGTTTGGGTCCTGGTCCCTCCCCGGAGCATCTACTCCCCTGGATTGTAGAGGAGTGCCATGTGCTGGCCTCTGGCGCCCTGAAGGCCCCCTAAGGGAAACAGGGCCCTGTGCCTCGCCCGGGCCCCCTTGGCTGCTCGAACCCTGACACCTGGCAGTGGACGTGGGCGCCGCGCTGACCTTGGCCTGCCCGATCCCCTCCCTTCCCTCCCCTGCCCTCTCTCCTTGCGAGCTGCCCCTAACCCCAGCCCGCCCTCCCGCACCATGGAGTTTCAAGCTCCAGAACTGGGGCCTGGCTCCTGGGCCGGGGCCCCTGAGCGCGTGTTCGTCGTGGCGTCGCGTGGCGTCCGGTGGCGTCGGGTGGCGTCGGGTCAAACCGGGGGCCCCTTGCTGGGCCCCCTACCGCGCGCGCTCCCCTCGGTTCCCTTTGCGCCGCCCCCCACCCCACCCCACCCCACTCTTTCCTCCTCCTCTCGCCGCCCCTTCCTCTCCTTCTCTCTTCTCCTTGCGCTGTCCCCCTGCTCCTAGGCCTAGGTCGCATGGCTCCCTAGCCTGGGCTCCTCCATTGGGTCCCGGGACCCCTCCCACCCAGCCACCCAGCTTCATGCTGGCGCTGGCAGCCTTTCCACCCACCGGGCCCTAGTTTGGCCCTGTTTGGGTCCTGGTCCCTCCCCGGAGCATCTACTCCCCTGGATTGTAGAGGAGTGCCATGGGCTGGCCTCTGGCGCCCTGAAGGCCCCCTAAGGGAAACAGGGCCCTGTGCCTCGCCCGGGCCCCCTTGGCTGCTCGAACCCTGACACCTGGCAGTGGACGTGGGCACCGCGCTGACCTTGGCCTGCCCGATCCCCTCCCTTCCCTCCCCTGCCCTCTCTCCTTGCGAGCTGCCCCTAACCCCAGCCCGCCCTCCCACACCATGGAGCTTCAAGCTCCAGAACTGGGGCCTGGCCCCTGGGCCGGGGCCCCTGAGCGCGTGTTCGTCGTGGCGTCGCGTGGCGTCCGGTGGCGTCGGGTGGCGTCGGGTCAATCCGGGGGCCCCTTGCTTGGGCCCCCTACCGCGCGCGCTCCCCTCGGTTCCCCTTGCGCCGCCCCCCACCCCACCCCACCCCACTCTTTCCTCCTCCTCTCGCCGCCCCTTCCTCTCCTTCTCTCTTCTCCTTGCGCTGTCCCCCTGCTCCTAGGCCTAGGTCGCATGGCTCCCTAGCCTGGGCTCCTCCATTGGGTCCCGGGACCCCTCCCACCCAGCCACCCAGCTTCATGCTGGCGCTGGCAGCCTTTCCACCCACCGGGCCCTAGTTTGGCCCTGTTTGGGTCCTGGTCCCTCCCCGGAGGATCTACTCCCCTGGATTGTAGAGGAGTGCCATGGGCTGGCCTCTGGCGCCCTGAAGGCCCCCTAAGGGAAACAGGGCCCTGTGCCTCGCCCGGGCCCCCTTGGCTGCTCGAACCCTGACACCTGGCAGTGGACGTGGGCGCCGCGCTGACCTTGGCCTGCCCGATCCCCTCCCTTCCCTCCCCTGCCCTCTCTCCTTGCGAGCTGCCCCTAACCCCAGCCCGCCCTCCCGCACCATGGAGCTTCAAGCTCCAGAACTGGGGCCTGGCTCCTGGGCCGGGGCCCCTGAGCGCGTGTTCGTCGTGGCGTCGCGTGGCGTCCGGTGGCGTCGGGTGGCGTCGGGTCAATCCGGGGGCCCCTTGCTTGGGCCCCCTACCGCGCGCGCTCCCCTCGGTTCCCCTTGCGCCGCCCCCCACCCCACCCCACCCCACTCTTTCCTCCTCCTCTCGCCGCCCCTTCCTCTCCTTCTCTCTTCTCCTTGCGCTGTCCCCCTGCTCCTAGGCCTAGGTCGCATGGCTCCCTAGCCTGGGCTCCTCCATTGGGTCCCGGGACCCCTCCCACCCAGCCACCCAGCTTCATGCTGGCGCTGGCAGCCTTTCCACCCACCGGGCCCTAGTTTGGCCCTGTTTGGGTCCTGGTCCCTCCCCGGAGGATCTACTCCCCTGGATTGTAGAGGAGTGCCATGGGCTGGCCTCTGGCGCCCTGAAGGCCCCCTAAGGGAAACAGGGCCCTGTGCCTCGCCCGGGCCCCCTTGGCTGCTCGAACCCTGACACCTGGCAGTGGACGTGGGCGCCGCGCTGACCTTGGCCTGCCCGATCCCCTCCCTTCCCTCCCCTGCCCTCTCTCCTTGCGAGCTGCCCCTAACCCCAGCCCGCCCTCCCACACCATGGAGCTTCAAGCTCCAGAACTGGGGCCTGGCTCCTGGGCCGGGGCCCCTGAGCGCGTGTTCGTCGTGGCGTCGCGTGGCGTCCTGTGGCGTCGGGTGGCGTCGGGTCAAACCGGGGGCCCCTTGCTTGGGCCCCCTACCGCGCGCGCTCCCCTCGGTTCCCCTTGCGCCGCCCCCCACCCCACCCCACCCCACTCTTTCCTCCTCCTCTCGCCGCCCCTTCCTCTCCTTCTCTCTTCTCCTTGCGCTGTCCCCCTGCTCCTAGGCCTAGGTCGCATGGCTCCCTAGCCTGGGCTCCTCCATTGGGTCCCGGGACCCCTCCCACCCAGCCACCCAGCTTCATGCTGGCGCTGGCAGCCTTTCCACCCACCGGGCCCTAGTTTGGCCCTGTTTGGGTCCTGGTCCCTCCCCGGAGGATCTACTCCCCTGGATTGTAGAGGAGTGCCATGGGCTGGCCTCTGGCGCCCTGAAGGCCCCCTAAGGGAAACAGGGCCCTGTGCCTCGCCCGGGCCCCCTTGGCTGCTCGAACCCTGACACCTGGCAGTGGACGTGGGCGCCGCGCTGACCTTGGCCTGCCCGATCCCCTCCCTTCCCTCCCCTGCCCTCTCGCCTTGCGTGCTGCCCCTAACCCCAGCCCGCCCTCCCGCACCATGGAGCTTCAAGCTCCAGAACTGGGGCCTGGCTCCTGGGCCGGGGCCCCTGAGCGCGTGTTCGTCGTGGCGTCGCGTGGCGTCCGGTGGCGTCGGGTGGCGTCGGGTCAAACCGGGGGCCCCTTGCTTGGGCCCCCTACCGCGCGCGCTCCCCTCGGTTCCCCTTGCGCCGCCCCCCACCCCACCCCACCCCACTCTTTCCTCCTCCTCTCGCCGCCCCTTCCTCTCCTTCTCTCTTCTCCTTGCGCTGTCCCCCTGCTCCAAGGCCTAGGTCGCATGGCTCCCTAGCCTGGGCTCCTCCATTGGGTCCCGGGACCCCTCCCACCCAGCCACCCAGCTTCATGCTGGCGCTGGCAGCCTTTCCACCCACCGGGCCCTAGTTTGGCCCTGTTTGGGTCCTGGTCCCTCCCCGGAGGTTCTACTCCCCTGGATTGTAGAGGAGTGCCATGGGCTGGCCTCTGGCGCCCTGAAGGCCCCCTAAGGGAAACAGGGCCCTGTGCCTCGCCCGGGCCCCCTTGGCTGCTCGAACCCTGACACCTGGCAGTGGACGTGGGCGCCGCGCTGACCTTGGCCTGCCCGATCCCCTCCCTTCCCTTCCCTGCCCTCTCGCCTTGCGTGCTGCCCCTAACCCCAGCCCGCCCTCCCGAACCATGGAGCTTCAAGCTCCAGAACTGGGGCCTGGCTCCTGGGCCGGGGCCCCTGAGCGCGTGTTCGTCGTGGCGTCGCGTGGCGTCTGGTGGCGTCGGGTGGCGTCGGGTCAAACCGGGGGCCCCTTGCTTGGGCCCCCTACCGCGCGCGCTCCCCTCGGTTCCCCTTGCGCCGCCCCCCACCCCACTCTTTCCTCCTCCTCTCGCCGCCCCTTCCTCTCCTTCTCTCTTCTTGCGCTGTCCCCCTGCTCCTAGGCCTAGGTCGCATGGCTCCCTAGCCTGGGCTCCTCCATTGGGTCCCGGGACCCCTCCCACCCAGCCACCCAGCTTCATGCTGGCTCAGGCAGCCTTTCCACCCACTGGGCCCTAGTTTGGCCCTGTTTGGGTCCTGGTCCCTCCCCGGAGGATCTACTCCCCTGGATTGTAGAGGAGTGCCATGGGCTGGCCTCTGGCGCCCTGAAGGCCCCCTAAGGGAAACAGGGCCCTGTGCCTCGCCCGGGCCCCCTTGGCTGCTCGAATCCTGACAACTGGCAGTGGACGTGGGCGCCGCGCTGACCTTGGCCTGCCCGATCCCCTCCCTTCCCTCCCCTGCCCTCTCGCCTTGCGTGCTGCCCCTAACCCCAGCCCGCCCTCCCGCACCATGGAGCTTCAAGCTCCAGAACTGGGGCCTGGCTCCTGGGCCGGGGCCCCTGAGCGCGTGTTCGTCGTGGCGTCGCGTGGCGTCCGGTGGCGTCGGGTGGCGTCGGGTCAAACCGGGGGCCCCTTGCTTGGGCCCCCTACCGCGCGCGCTCCCCTCGGTTCCCCTTGCGCCGCCCCCCACCCCACCCCACCCCACTCTTTCCTCCTCCTCTCGCCGCCCCTTCCTCTCCTTCTCTCTTCTCCTTGCGTTGTCCCCCTGCTCCTAGGCCTAGGTCGCATGGCTCCCTAGCCTGGGCTCCTCCATTGGGTCCCGGGACCCCTCCCACCCAGCCACCCAGCTTCATGCTGGCGCCGGCAGCCTTTCCACCCACCGGGCCCTAGTTTGGCCCTGTTTGGGTCCTGGTCCCTCCCCGGAGGATCTACTCCCCTGGATTGTAGAGGAGTGCCATGGGCTGGCCTCTGGCGCCCTGAAGGCCCCCTAAGGGAAACAGGGCCCTGTGCCTCGCCCGGGCCCCCTTGGCTGCTGGAACCCTGACACCTGGCAGTGGACGTGGGCGCCGCGCTGACCTTGGCCTGCCCGATCCCCTCCCTTCCCTCCCCTGCCCTCTCGCCTTGCGTGCTGCCCCTAACCCCAGCCCGCCCTCCCGCAAAATGGAGCTTCAAGCTCCAGAACTGGGGCCTGGCTCCTGGGCCGGGGCCCCTGAGCGCGTGTTCGTCGTGGCGTCGCGTGGCGTCCGGTGGCGTCGGGTGGCGTCGGGTCAAACCGGGGGCCCCTTGCTTGGGCCCCCTACCGCGCGCGCTCCCCTCGGTTCCCCTTGCGCCGCCCCCCACCCCACCCCACCCCACTCTTTCCTCCTCCTCTCACCGCCCCTTCCTCTCCTTCTCTCTTCTCCTTGCGCTGTCCCCCTGCTACTAGGCCTAGGTCGCATGGCTCCCTAGCCTGGGCTCCTCCATTGGGTCCCGGGACCCCTCCCACCCAGCCACCCAGCTTCATGCTGGCGCTGGCAGCCTTTCCACCCACCGGGCCCTAGTTTGGCCCTGTTTGGGTCCTGGTCCCTCCCCGGAGGATCTACTCCCCTGGATTGTAGAGGAGTGCCATGGGCTGGCCTCTGGTGCCCTGAAGGCCCCCTAAGGGAAACAGGGCCCTGTGCCTCGCCCGGGCCCCCTTGGCTGCTGGATCCCTGACACCTGGCAGTGGACGTGGGCGCCGCGCTGACCTTGGCCTGCCCGATCCCCTCCCTTCCCTCCCCTGCCCTCTCGCCTTGCGTGCTGCCCCTAACCCCAGACCGCCCTCCCGCACCATGGAGCTTCAAGCTCCAGAACTGGGGCCTGGCTCCTGGGCCGGGGCCCCTGAGCGCGTGTTCGTCGTGGCGTCGCGTGGCGTCGGGTGGCGTCGGGTGGCGTCGGGTAAAACCGGGGTCCCCTTGCTTGGGCCCCCTACCGCGCGCGCTCCCCTCGGTTCCCCTTGCGCCGCCCCCCACCCCACCCCACCCCACTCTTTCCTCCTCCTCTCGCCGCCCCTTCCTCTCCTTCTCTCTTCTCCTTGCGCTGTCCCCCTGCTCCTAGGCCTAGGTCGCATGGCTCCCTAGCCTGGGCTCCTCCATTGGGTCCAGGGACCCCTCCCACCCAGCCACCCAGCTTCATGCTGGCGCTGGCAGCCTTTCCACCCACCGGGCCCTAGTTTGGCCCTGTTTGGGTCCTGGTCCCTCCCCGGAGGTTCTACTCCCCTGGATTGTAGAGGAGTGCCATGGGCTGGCCTCTGGCGCCCTGAAGGCCCCCTAAGGGAAACAGGGCCCTGTGCCTCGCCCGGGCCCCCTTGGCTGCTGGATCCCTGACACCTGGCAGTGGACGTGGGCGCCGCGCTGACCTTGGCCTGCCCGATCCCCTCCCTTCCCTCCCCTGCCCTCTCGCCTTGCGTGCTGCCCCTAACCCCAGCCCGCCCTCTGGCACCATGGAGCTTCAAGCTCCAGAACTGGGGCCTGGCTCCTGGGCCGGGGCCCCTGAGCGCGTGTTCGTCGTGGTGTCGCGTGGCGTCGGGTGGCGTCGGGTGGCGTCGGGTCAAACCGGGGGCCCCTTGCTTGGGCCCCCTACCGCGCGCGCTCCCCTCGCTTCCCCTTGCGCCGCCCCCCACCCCACCCCACCCCACTCTTTCCTCCTCCTCTCGCCGCCCCTTCCTCTCCTTCTCTCTTCTCCTTGCGCTGTCCCCCTGCTCCTAGGCCTAGGTCGCATGGCTCCCTAGCCTGGGCTCCTCCATTGGGTCCCGGGACCCCTCCCACCCAGCCACCCAGCTTCATGCTGGCTCAGGCAGCCTTTCCACCCACTGGGCCCTAGTTTGGCCCTGTTTGGGTCCTGGTCCCTCCCCGGAGGATCTACTCCCCTGGATTGTAGAGGAGTGCCATGGGCTGGCCTCTGGCGCCCTGAAGGCCCCCTAAGGGAAACAGGGCCCTGTGCCTCGCCCGGGCCCCCTTGGCTGCTCGAACCCTGACACCTGGCAGTGGACGTGGGCGCCGCGCTGACCTTGGCCTGCCCGATCCCCTCCCTTCCCTCCCCTGCCCTCTCGCCTTGCGTGCTGCCCCTAACCCCAGCCCGCCCTCCCGCACCATGGAGCTTCAAGCTCCAAAACTGGGGCCTGGCTCCTGGGCCGGGGCCCCTGAGCCCGTGTTCGTCGTGGCGTCGCGTGGCGTCCGGTGGCGTCGGGTGGCGTCGGGTCAAACCGGGGGCCCCTTGCTTGGGCCCCCTACCGCGCGCGCTCCCCTCGGTTCCCCTTGCGCCGCCCCCCACCCCACCCCACCCCACTCTTTCCTCCTCCTCTCGCCGCCCCTTCCTCTCCTTCTCTCTTCTCCTTGCGCTGTCCCCCTGCTCCTAGGCCTAGGTCGCATGGCTCCCTAGCCTGGGCTCCTCCATTGGGTCCCGGGACCCCTCCCACCCAGCCACCGAGCTTCATGCTGGCGCCGGCAGCCTTTCCACCCACCGGGCCCTAGTTTGGCCCTGTTTGGGTCCTGGTCCCTCCCCGGAGGATCTACTCCCCTGGATTGTAGAGGAGTGCCATGGGCTGGCCTCTGGCGCCCTGAAGGCCCCCTAAGGGAAACAGGGCCCTGTGCCTCGCCCGGGCCCCCTTGGCTGCTGGAACCCTGACACCTGGCAGTGGACGTGGGCGCCGCGCTGACCTTGGCCTGCCCGATCCCCTCCCTTCCCTCCCCTGCCCTCTCGCCTTGCGTGCTGCCCCTAACCCCAGCCCGCCCTCCCGCACCATGGAGCTTCAAGCTCCAGAACTGGGGCCTGGCTCCTGGGCCGGGGCCCCTGAGCGCGTGTTCGTCGTGGCGTCGCGTGGCGTCGGGTGGCGTCGGGTAAAACCGGGGGCCCCTTGCTTGGGCCCCCTACCGCGCGCGCTCCCCTCGGTTCCCCTTGGGCCGCCCCCCACCCCACCCCACCCCACTCTTTCCTCCTCCTCTCGCCGCCCCTTCCTCTCCTTCTCTCTTCTCCTTGCGCTGTCCCTCTGCTCCTAGGCCTAGGTCGCATGGCTCCCTAGCCTGGGCTCCTCCATTGGGTCCAGGGACCCCTCCCACCCAGCCACCCAGCTTCATGCTGGCGCTGGCAGCCTTTCCACCCACCGGGCCCTAGTTTGGCCCTGTTTGGGTCCTGGTCCCTCCCCGGAGGTTCTACTCCCCTGGATTGTAGAGGAGTGCCATGGGCTGGCCTCTGGCGCCCTGAAGGCCCCCTAAGGGAAACAGGGCCCTGTGCCTCGCCCGGGCCCCCTTGGCTGCTCGAACCCTGACACCTGGCAGTGGACGTGGGCGCCGCGCTGACCTTGGCCTGCCCGATCCCCTCCCTTCCCTCCCCTGCCCTCTCGCCTTGCGTGCTGCCCCTAACCCCAGCCCGCCCTCCGGCACCATGGAGCTTCAAGCTCCAGAACTGGGGCCTGGCTCCTGGGCCGGGGCCCCTGAGCGCGTGTTCGTCGTGGCGTCGCGTGGCGTCGGGTGGCGTCGGGTGGCGTCGGGTCAAACCGGGGGCCCCTTGCTTGGGCCCCCTACCGCGCGCGCTCCCCTCGGTTCCCCTTGCGCCGCCCCCCACCCCACCCCACCCCACTCTTTCCTCCTCCTCTCGCCGCCCCTTCCTCTCCTTCTCTCTTCTCCTTGCGCTGTCCCCTGCTCCTAGGCCTAGGTCGCATGGCTCCCTAGCCTGGGCTCCTCCATTGGGTCCCGGGACCCCTCCCACCCAGCCACCCAGCTTCATGCTGGCGCTGGCAGCCTTTCCACCCACCGGGCCCTAGTTTGGCCCTGTTTGGGTCCTGGTCCCTCCCCGGAGGATCTACTCCCCTGGATTGTAGAGGAGTGCCATGGGCTGGCCTCTGGCGCCCTGAAGGCCCCCTAAGGGAAACAGGGCCCTGTGCCTCGCCCGGGCCCCCTTGGCTGCTGGATCCCTGACACCTGGCAGTGGACGTGGGCGCCGCGCTGACCTTGGCCTGCCCGATCCCCTCCCTTCCCTCCCCTGCCCTCTCGCCTTGCGTGCTGCCCCTAACCCCAGCCCGCCCTCCCGCACCATGGAGCTTCAAGCTCCAGAACTGGGGCCTGGCTCCTGGGCCGGGGCCCCTGAGCGCGTGTTCGTCGTGGCGTCGCGTGGCGTCCGGTGGCGTCGGGTGGCGTCGGGTCAAACCGGGGGCCCCTTGCTTGGGCCCCCTACCGCGCGCGCTCCCCTGGGTTCCCCTTGCGCCGCCCCCCACCCCACCCCACCCCACTCTTTCCTCCTCCTCTCGCCGCCCCTTCCTCTCCTTCTCTCTTCTCCTTGCGCTGTCCCCCTGCTCCTAGGCCTAGGTCGCATGGCTCCCTAGCCTGGGCTCCTCCATTGGGTCCCGGGACCCCTCCCACCCAGCCACCCAGCTTCATGCTGGCGCTGGCAGCCTTTCCACCCACCGGGCCCTAGTTTGGCCCTGTTTAGGTCCTGGTCCCTCCCCGGAGGATCTACTCCCCTGGATTGTAGAGGAGTGCCATGGGCTGGCCTCTGGCGCCCTGAAGGCCCCCTAAGGGAAACAGGGCCCTGTGCCTCGCCCGGGCCCCCTTGGCTGCTCGAACCCTGACACCTGGCAGTGGACCTGGGCGCCGCGCTGACCTTGGCCTGCCCGATCCCCTCCCTTCCCTCCCCTGCCCTCTCGCCTTGCGTGCTGCCCCTAACCCCAGCCCGCCCTCCCGCACCATGGAGCTTCAAGCTCCAGAACTGGGGCCTGGCTCCTGGGCCGGGGCCCCTGAGCGCGTGTTCGTCGTGGCGTCGCGTGGCGTCGGGTGGCGTCGGGTGGCGTCGGGTAAAACCGGGGGCCCCTTGCTTGGTCCCCCTACCGCGCGCGCTCCCCTCGGTTCCCCTTGCGCCGCCCCCCACCCCACCCCACCCCACTCTTTCCTCCTCCTCTCGCCGCCCCATCCTCTCCTTCTCTCTTCTCCTTGCGCTGTCCCCCTGCTCCTAGGCCTAGGTCGCATGGCTCCCTAGCCTGGGCTCCTCCATTGGGTCCCGGGACCCCTCCCACTCAGCCACCCA
This sequence comes from Callospermophilus lateralis, assembly GCF_048772815.1. NCBI lineage: Eukaryota > Metazoa > Chordata > Mammalia > Rodentia > Sciuridae > Callospermophilus > Callospermophilus lateralis. The sequence goes on from NW_027513048.1 coordinate 15,759, forward strand.
GCTTCATGCTGGCGCTGGCAGCCTTTCCACCCACCGGGCCCTAGTTTGGCCCTGTTTGGGTCCTGGTCCCTCCCCGGAGGATCTACTCCCCTGGATTGTAGAGGAGTGCCATGGGCTGGCCTCTGGCGCCCTGAAGGGCCCCTAAGGGAAACAGGGCCCTGTGCCTCGCCCGGGCCCCCTTGGCTGCTCGAACCCTGACACCTGGCAGTGGACGTGGGCGCTGCGCTGACCTTGGCCTGCCCGATCCCCTCCCTTCCCTCCCCTGCCCTCTCGCCTTGCGTGCTGCCCCTAACCCCAGCCCGCCCTCCCGCACCATGGAGCTTCAAGCTCCAGAACTGGGGCCTGGCTCCTGGGCCGGGGCCCCTGAGCGCGTGTTCGTCGTGGCGTCGCGTGGCGTCCGGTGGCGTCGGGTCAAACCGGGGGCCCGTTGCTTGGGCCCCCTACCGCGCGCGCTCCCCTCGGTTCCCCTTGCGCCGCCCGCCACCCCACCCCACCCCACTCTTTCCTCCTCCTCTCGCCGCCCCTTCCTCTCCTTCTCTCTTCTCCTTGCGCTGTCCCCCTGCTCCTAGGCCTAGGTCGCATGGCTCCCTAGCCTGGGCTCCTCCATTGGGTCCCGGGACCCCTCCCACCCAGCCACCCAGCTTCATGCTGGCGCTGGCAGCCTTTCCACCCACCGGGCCCTAGTTTGGCCCTGTTTGGGTCCTGGTCCCTCCCAGGAGGATCTACTCCCCTGGATTGTAGAGGAGTGCCATGGGCTGGCTTCTGGCGCCCTGAAGGCCCCCTAAGGGAAACAGGGCCCTGTGCCTCGCCCGGGCCCCCTTGGCTGCTCGAACCCTGACACCTGGCAGTGGACGTGGGCGCCGCGCTGACCTTGGCCTGCCCGATCCCCTCCCTTCCCTCCCCTGCCCTCTCGCCTTGCGTGCTGCCCCTAACCCCAGCCCGCCCTCCCGCACCATGGAGCTTCAAGCTCCAGAACTGGGGCCTGGCTCCTGGGCCGGGGCCCCTGAGCGCGTGTTCGTCGTGGCGTCGCGTGGCGTCCGGTGGCGTCGGGTGGCGTCGGGTCAAACCGGGGGCCCCTTGCTTGGGCCCCCTACCGCGCGCGCTCCCCTCGGTTCCCCTTGCGCCGCCCCCCACCCCACCCCACCCCACTCTTTCCTCCTCCTCTCGCCGCCCCTTCCTCTCCTTCTCTCTTCTCCTTGCGCTGTCCCCCTGCTCCTAGGCCTAGGTCGCATGGCTCCCTAGCCTGGGCTCCTCCATTGGGTCCCGGGACCCCTCCCACCCAGCCACCCAGCTTCATGCTGGCGCTGGCAGCCTTTCCACCCACCGGGCCCTAGTTTGGCCCTGTTTGGGTCCTGGTCCCTCCCCGGAGGATCTACTCCCCTGGATTGTAGAGGAGTGCCATGGGCTGGCCTCTGGCGCCCTGAAGGCCCCCTAAGGGAAACAGGGCCCTGTGCCTCGCCCGGGCCCCCTTGGCTGCTGGATCCCTGACACCTGGCAGTGGACGTGGGCGCCGCGCTGACCTTGGCCTGCCCGATCCCCTCCCTTCCCTCCCCTGCCCTCTCGCCTTGCGTGCTGCCCCTAACCCCAGCCCGCCCTCCGGCACCATGGAGCTTCAAGCTCCAGAACTGGGGCCTGGCTCCTGGGCCGGGGCCCCTGAGCGCGTGTTCGTCGTGGCGTCGCGTGGCGTCGGGTGGCGTCGGGTGGCGTCGGGTAAAACCGGGGGCCCCTTGCTTGGGCCCCCTACCGCGCGCGCTCCCCTCGGTTCCCCTTGCGCCGCCCCCCACCCCACCCCACCCCACTCTTTCCTCCTCCTCTCGCCGCCCCTTCCTCTCCTTCTCTCTTCTCCTTGCGCTGTCCCCTGCTCCTAGGCCTAGGTCGCATGGCTCCCTAGCCTGGGCTCCTCCATTGGGTCCCGGGACCCCTCCCACCCAGCCACCCAGCTTCATGCTGGCGCTGGCAGCCTTTCCACCCACCGGGCCCTAGTTTGGCCCTGTTTGGGTCCTGGTCCCTCCCCGGAGGATCTACTCCCCTGGATTGTAGAGGAGTGCCATGGGCTGGCCTCTGGCGCCCTGAAGGCCCCCTAAGGGAAACAGGGCCCTGTGCCTCGCCCGGGCCCCCTTGGCTGCTGGATCCCTGATACCTGGCAGTGGACGTGGGCGCCGCGCTGACCTTGGCCTGCCCGATCCCCTCCCTTCCCTCCCCTGCCCTCTCGCCTTTCGTGCTGCCCCTAACCCCAGCCCGCCCTCCCGCACCATGGAGCTTCAAGGTCCAGAACTGGGGCCTGGCTCCTGGGCCGGGGCCCCTGAGCGCGTGTTCGTCGTGGCGTCCGGTGGCGTCGGGTGGCGTCGGGTGGCGTCGGGTAAAACCGGGGGCCCCTTGCTTGGGCCCCATACCGCGCGCGCTCCCCTCGGTTCCCCTTGCGCCGCCCCCCACCCCACCCCACCCCACTCTTTCCTCCTCCTCTTGCCGCCCCTTCCTCTCCTTCTCTCTTCTCCTTGCGCTGTCCCCCTGCTCCTAGGCCTAGGTCGCATGGCTCCCTAGCCTGGGCTCCTCCATTGGGTCCCGGGACCCCTCCCACCCAGCCACCCAGCTTCATGCTGGCGCTGGCAGCCTTTCCACCCACCGGGCCCTAGTTTGGCCCTGTTTGGGTCCTGGTCCCTCCCCGGAGGATCTACTCCCCTGGATTGTAGAGGAGTGCCATGGGCTGGCCTCTGGCGCCCTGAAGGCCCCCTAAGGGAAACAGGGCCCTGTGCCTCGCCCGGGCCCCCTTGGCTGCTCGAACCCTGACACCTGGCAGTGGACGTGGGCGCCGCGCTGACCTTGGCCTGCCCGATCAACTCCCTTCCCTCCCCTGCCCTCTCGCCTTGCGTGCTGCCCCTAACCCCAGCCCGCCCTCCCGCACCATGGAGCTTCAAGCTCCAGAACTGGGGCCTGGCTCCTGGGCCGGGGCCCCTGAGCGCGTGTTCGTCGTGGCGTCGCGTGGCGTCCGGTGGCGTCAGGTGGCGTCGGGTCAAACCGGGGGCCCCTTGCTTGGGCCCCCTACCGCGCGCGCTCCCCTCGGTTCCCCTTGCGCCGCCCCCCACCCCACCCCACCCCACTCTTTCCTCCTCCTCTCGCCGCCCCTTCCTCTCCTTCTCTCTTCTCCTTGCGCTGTCCCCCTGCTCCTAGGCCTAGGTCGCATGGCTCCCTAGCCTGGGCTCCTCCATTGGGTCCCGGGACCCCTCCCACCCAGCGACCCAGCTTCATGCTGGCGCTGGCAGCCTTTCCACCCACCGGGCCCTAGTTTGGCCCTGTTTGGGTCCTGGTCCCTCCCCGGAGGTTCTACTCCCCTGGATTGTAGAGGAGTGCCATGGGCTGGCCTCTGGCGCCCTGAAGGCCCCCTAAGGGAAACAGGGCCCTGTGCCTCGCCCGGGCCCCCTTGGCTGCTCGAACCCTGACACCTGGCAGTGGACGTGGGCGCCGCGCTGACCTTGGCCTGCCCGATCCCCTCCCTTCCCTTCCCTGCCCTCTCGCCTTGCGTGCTGCCCCTAACCCCAGCCCGCCCTCCCGAACCATGGAGCTTCAAGCTCCAGAACTGGGGCCTGGCTCCTGGGCCGGGGCCCCTGAGCGCGTGTTCGTCGTGGCGTCGCGTGGCGTCCTGTGGCGTCGGGTGGCGTCGGGTCAAACCGGGGGCCCCTTGCTTGGGCCCCCTACCGCGCGCGCTCCCCTCGGTTCCCCTTGCGCCGCCCCCCACCCCACTCTTTCCTCCTCCTCTCGCTGCCCCTTCCTCTCCTTCTCTCTTCTCCTTGCACTGTCCCCCTGCTCCTAGGCCTAGGTCGCATGGCTCCCTAGCCTGGGCTCCTCCATTGGGTCCCGGGACCCCTCCCACCCAGCCACCCAGCTTCATGCTGGCGCTGGCAATCTTTCCACCCACCGGGCCCTAGTTTGGCCCTGTTTGGGTCCTGGTCCCTCCCCGGAGGATCTACTCCCCTGGATTGTAGAGGAGTGCCATGGGCTGGCCTCTGGCGCCCTGAAGGCCCCCTAAGGGAAATAGGGCCCTGTGCCTCGCCCGGGCCCCCTTGGCTGCTCGAACCCTGACACCTGGCAGTGGACGTGGGCGCCGCGCTGCCCTTGGCCTGCCCGATCCCCTCCCTTCCCTCCCCTGCCCTCTCGCCTTGCGTGCTGCCCCTAACCCCAGCCCGCCCTCCCGCACCATGGAGCTTCAAGCTCCAGAACTGGGGCCTGGCTCCTGGGCCGGGGCCCCTGAGCGCGTGTTCGTCGTGGCGTCGCGTGGCGTCCGGTGGCGTCGGGTGGCGTCGGGTCAAACCGGGGGCCCCTTGTTTGGGCCCCCTACCGCGCGCGCTCCCCTCGGTTCCCCTTGCGCCGCCCCCCACCCCACTCTTTCCTCCTACTCTCGCCGCCCCTTCCTCTCCTTCTCTCTTCTCCTTGCGCTGTCCCCCTGCTCCTAGGCCTAGGTCGCATGGCTCCCTAGCCTGGGCTCCTCCATTGGGTCCCAGGACCCCTCCCACCCAGCCACCCAGACACCCAGCTTCATGCTGGCGCTGGCAGCCTTTCCACCCACCGGGCCCTAGTTTGGCCCTGTTTGGGTCCTGGTCCCTCCCCGGATTATCTACTCCCCTGGATTGTAGAGGATTGCCATGGGCTGGCCTCTGGCGCCCTGAAGGCCCCCTAAGGGAAACAGGGCCCTGTGCCTCGCCCGGGCCCCCTTGGCTGCTCGAACCCTGACACCTGGCAGTGGACGTGGGCGCCGCGCTGACCTTTGACTGCCCGATCCCCTCCCTTCCCTCCCCTGCCCTCTCGCCTTGCGTGCTGCCCCTAATCCCAGCCCTCCCTCCTGCACCATGGATCTTCAAGCTCCAAAACTGGGGCCTGGCTGCTGGGCCGGACCCCTGAGAGGGTGTTCGTTGTGGCGGCTCGTGGCGTCCTGTGCCTCGGGTGGCGTCGGGTCAAACCGGGGTTTCCTTTTGTGTTCCCCTTACCGCGCAGGCTCCCCTCGGTCCCCCTGTCGCAGCCCTCTAACCCCACCCCACTCTTTCCCTGTTCTTTTGCTTCCCCTTCATCTTTTTCCCTCTTTCCCCTTGTGCTCTCTCCCTCCTCCTTGTTCTAGTTCGCGTGCCTCTCTAACCTTGGCCCCTTGCTTTGGTCCTGGCTCTTGCCTCTAGCCATGCACACCGTGACCCCTTGGGGAGCTGTCCTCCAGTCACCCTTTCCCAGTCCCGTGTCCCTTGCCTAGCCGTTTTTGCCAGGTCCCTGTCCCAGGATTCTCGTCTGGGCCCGGGTGCCTTTGGGGTATCCAAGGCCTGCCTCTCGCCTGGGCCCCTTGCTCTCTCTGGGCCCTTGGTTCTGCTCCCCGGAGCCCTGACACCTGGCAGTAGACCTGGCCTCGAGCCTGCCTTTCCCTGCTGGCACCAGCCCCTGCTTCCCTCCCTAGCCCTGTCCTCTGTCCTGAGCCCCCTGCCCAGGTCCTGAACCGGTAACTCTGCCTTCCCTGGCCTGGCTCCTGGCTCCTGCCTTGAGCCTCTACTGGCCCTCGTGGCTCAGTGCGCCTTTGGGCTTTTTACAGTGGGTCCCTCACCTGGGCAGCCTCCCTGCTTGTCGGGGGGTGACCAATGACTTGTGTATGTTGATGCAGCAGGAATGGAAGCCCTTTATTGTAGGATAACAGAGGTATTTATACATTTTGCACAGCTTATCTTAATTAGCATAAACTAGATACAGCAGTCAACCAATAAGGAATCTCCACACTTAATGGCTCGCTTTTGTTACTTCACAATCCACTCCCTCTGGCATTTGGCCAGGCGCCATCCAGACTTGTTTACAGACTCTAACATTTCTCTGGCAAAATAACAGGTGCCAATCTGTTATTTACAGACCTTAACACCTGCTCCCTTTGGCTTGCCTGCCCTGCCTTGCCTTGCCCTGTCCTAGTGCCTCCCGCCTGCCAGCCTGCCCCGGCCACTCCCTGCTTTCCTCTTGCATGGGCCCTCCTCTAGGTGCCCAGCCTTGTCTCCTTGCTTGGGCCCTGGCACCAGGCCCCACCGTCCCCGCCCCACGTTCAGCGCCCACCTAGCCCCCGCCCTGTTCCTTCCCTTGGCCCTTTTTTGGTCTTCTGTACCTGATCCCTTTTCCAGGATGCTCCCATGGGCCAGGGCCGTGGGCTTAGCCTCCAGTCCCAGCTGGCTCCCTAGGGGACCAGATAGCCCTGCCCCTTGCCTGGGCCCTTTGCCCTCCTTCAGCCCGGCCGTGCTCCCCAAGCCTGGTCCCCCCGCCTCACACACTGGACCCGGGCCTTTAGCCCACCTCCCCCTGTGCCATGCCCTCCCCGCCCGTCCTGCCCTTCCCTGCCCTCTTGGGTCCCATGAGTGCCAGGAGACCCCTGAGCCCTGGTTCCGCCATCAACCCCCAACCCACGCTTGGGGCTGTCCACTCCAGGACCCGGCTCCTTCCTTGAGCCCCGTCAGCCCTTGTGGAGCCCCCTTCCGTGTCGCATGATCTCAGCCCCTATGCTTGACCCCACCCCTCTGTTCCCCTGGTGCCCTGTGACCTTGCGCTGCCTGGGCTCTCCCCGCACCCCAGCTTGGGACCCGCTGAATCCCCCACACATGCCCTGCTCTGGCCCTCCTTTGTTCCCGGTCCCTTGCTGAGAACCTACTGCCCGGGTCAGCCTTGTGGACAGTTTTCTCACTCTGAATAAAACCAGATAAAAGGGAAAATGTCAATTTTTCATAACAAATTATATGCTTTCTATGATAGACATAGTGATAACTCATTTATAGGATTCTGAATGATAGGAGAAGCATAGTAGCCAGGGCCCAAGTCAGAAGCTGGTGCTGGTAATAGTTTAAGTTTGAAAATGGCAAGACAAAAGTTGGGCCTTAACCTAAAGACAAATGTCAAAATAAAGGGGCTTTTGTTTTCCCAGTCACTGAGGATTTTGCTCTTCTGCTTTACAAGTAACTGATTAAATTCATGAAATAACTACTTACTTTTTATCTTTTATTTAAAGAGGGGATAAAATGTCATTTAGAAAAATTCCCTGGGCTGAAGCTATACCTCAGTGGTAAAGTGCTTGCTTCACATGTGTGAGGCACTGGATTTAATCTTCTGTACCACATAAAAATACATAAAGATACTGTGTGTTCATCTACAACTAAATAAATATTTTTAGAAAATCCCTCACAATTACTAAAATCCATTAATACAAATCTCATTATATTATTATAGAACAAAGGAGGCTGATTGAATCTGCAAAACTTCCTAAAGGTCTAGTATATGAAGGGCACAGATGGAAAGTGTGCCTGCACCAAGACACTACTATAGTGGTTCAGTCTGGGCACCACTCCACCTTGAGCCTTCCAACCCAAATAAGGAAGGTATGAATCTGCAGGGCTCCTGTGTGGGGCTGGCGGCACAGGGCAGTGGATCTGAAACAGAAATGGGTTTCAGAGACCAAAAAAGCTGTAGGAACGCCCCTTGGAGACAAATATGGCCTCCAACAGGCTCATCTTCCCTTCTGTACTTTTGCATGCACTGAACTCCTGGGACTAGGACCTCATCTGCAGTAGCTTGGGGATGCCAAGACCTGATAGGTGCTTATACAGAAGCCTCCAATCCCATCCATAAAGGAAGTCATTTCTGTGACTTTAAGGATCCTGCTCAGCAACCCTCAGGTAAGTGGATTGGTTCTTGCCTGCTCAAGGCTTTCCCAAGGTGGGGCCTTTCCCCACACATTGTGGTCCCTTTCCAGGTGGAACTCAAGGACTACAGAATTCTGTACCTGCTCCCACAGGAGAGAAAAAAATGAGTTTTATTCATCTTTGTTTTTTGTATTGCTTTAAACATGTATCTATTGACATATCCTTACAGCAAACATTGAAGGGGTTCATGTTATATCTTCATTCATACTGAGGGCATTAGTCACTTCCACCAACTTGTCTTCCATCTTCTCCTCACTCCTTCCTAGACCCTAATAATCCTGACTCTACATTCAAGTAAACTTTTTGTTTATAAAATTCTACATTTGAGAGAGAACATGCCATACATGTAGCTCTTTTCATAACAACTGGCTGAGATAAGCTCTCTGAATATGCTTAAGTGAATAATAATGCAGAGTTGATGACATTAAAGGGATCATTAAACAGAGGGGCCGGTGTTTCTATAAGATGTAAATATATGTGTGCTTCTAGTAATTTTTTAATAACCAGTTTCTGGTAACCTTGCAACAGTGGGCCATACCTGTAATCACACCTATTAAGGAGCCTGAGGTGGGACGACTTCAAGTTTTAGAAAGTCTGGGAAATTTAGGAAGACTCTGTCTCTGAAATAAAATACCAATAAAGGGCTCTGGTAATAGAACGTGAAAAATTCTTTCACATTAGGAGATGTTTTAAAGGGCCACAGTTATGCATTTGTTGTTCATTGGGGTTATGCAGTATGATTATGTAAAAATGATCAAAGCTTTACAAAGGTTATTTGTTGTACTATGTCTCAGGAACTGTTGTTACTTTTGCTCATATTTCCTTTTTTCTTCTTCAGTACTGGGAATTGAAGCCAGGTCGATAGAACAAAGCTACATCCCCAGGCATTTTATCATTTTGAGAGAGGGTCTCCTTCAGTCGCTCACCTGAATTCAGGCATTCATTCCTTCTGCCTCAGCCTCCTAGTTGCTGGGATTACAAGTGTGTGACACAACTATGCTGGACTGACCCATGGTTTCTTAGAATCCTAAGACATAGTTTTCAAAATTAAGAATTTTGTTCTCACTTCACAGATTGAACAATGTTCACTAGCTGTGACTTAAAAATTTTAAATTTAAAATGACATTCTAATCTATTAAACGTTGAGACAAGAATTTAAATCTGAACCGTATTTGGTTTTTTGATATTTGAACTCTATAGCTTTCCATCCCCCCACCCCACCTCTCTCTTCCCCTTAGTCCTTATAATTTAGGAATTCATCAGTAGAGAAACAAAACAGGTAGCTGAGAATTCCAATCAAGAGTGGAGAATTGATCTCCATCTTTTCTCCTAACAGGACTCTCTACAGAGGACTCGGTTGCAGAATTGCCTATGGTTTGATTTGGGATAATAAATTAAGCTTTTGTAGAAGCAAAGGTACATGCCCTGAAGAAGTGCTGTGATCATGGGATTTCACATATACAAAGGAAACAGAGAATCTGGTGTTTCCTAATGAGTAAGCCTTTGTGAAATATTTTAAACTTAATCTGCTTAATCTAATTAATGAATTACTTAATCTAATTAATTACTCATACAAATTAGACTTACTATAATTGCATCCAAGATGATCGCACTTCTTTTTTTTTCATTTTTTTAAATTTTTTCTTCCTAGATATACAGGACAGTAAAGATGATTGCTTTTCTACTGAAGTTCATCAGACCCAACCTTGTGAAGCAATTTGCTGCCAAGAGTACCATCATCACCCACCATAATGAACTCTACGTTGAAATTGTTCAAGAGGGCCATAAGTAAAAAACAAATGCTGAGCAGCCACTCAATTCTTTGGCTCCTCTTTCAGCCCTGGCACTGCTTCTACTGATCTAGAGACCAAAGTCATGGACCAATCACTCCTGTGTCAAGCAGGCTCTGGAATCTACAGAGTGTCAGCAAGATCTTAGTTGCTTTTGTCACTGAGCTTAGAAGATTCTGGGAAGTGGTTCCCCCTTCTATCCTCAGCTGGGAGAACCCTGGTGGAAAGTCTATATTTCCACTGGAAATTGCTCTCAAGGCCTTGGGGTTTGCTATATTGGGTCTGCTTCCACCCAGACACTTGCCTAGTGCCACTCACCATAGAACCATCCCTAGTTCTACCTGCCTGCCTTTCCAGAACCCTATGCCCATGAAACTCAAATTCATCCTCAGGAGAGTGCCATGCTGCAAAGCAACCAGACAGTTGCCTGACCTGGCAGCTTCTCTTGGTCAAATCCATATAGTCCTAGAGACAGGCTCCCCAGAGACATGCAGACTTTTAACCCTGATCCATGACCACTGAGTCTAATAGGCAATTGATGTTGTTGTACAGGCCCTCCTGAAGATTTGGTTCTCTTGATCAACAGGAGACAGAATGAAGAGAGAAGAGAGGGTGGAAGAGTGCTGCATGGGGTAGGAGACAGAGCTCTGATTCTGAGCTGTGCTGTGGACTGGACATTGGAGCCTTAGAGATGGTCTCCTTTTGTGGACAGAGGTATGGAAAGTATCCAGGGAGAGCGATGCAAAGGTTGCCCAAATTTTAGCCTCAAACAAATATATCCAAGTATAGGAAAGAAAGTGTGGGATGGCAGGAGTTCCTTAGCTGGGAAATGTGTCTCTTTGCACAATATCTGTACCCTGCATCTACCTAAGGAAGGGCCTGGAGTCTTCAGTGTCTAAGACAGCCACAAGGCTGTCCCTGATCAGCACAGCTTCTGTCAGACACTAGCATCTCTCAGACTGGTGTCACTGAGATCCAGTTTAATACCAACCAGGGAGAGAAGGTCCTGGAAGGCAGAATGTCTGCCTCTGGTCCCTGGATCCCTGTGGTAATGAGTTAACCTATATAAAAAATGTACAAATGTCTCTATTTAAACAATGCATTTCTTGATGGAAAGGCTTACACAGAAGAAAAACTGTAAAATATCTAGATGAAATTTCGAAAGACATGTTTTCTTTTACCTGTATATTTGCTCAAAGAAAAAATTATATAAAACTAACCTTATAAAAACATCCTAAAATCAAAAATATTTTAGATACTTTTATGGAGAATATGTATTTTTTAAATATTTTTTGTCAGTTGTAGATGGACACAATACCTTTCTTTACTTCTCTTTATGTGGTGCTAAGAATCAAACCCAGGGCCCCACACATGTTAGGTGAGCACTGTATCTCTGAGTCACAACCCCAGCCCACCAGGAAATGTATTATTTTATGGATAAAACCTAAGTCCATTCTTTTGGGGTTGTCAAAAATGAAAGAGATTATAATAAACTCAAGGCACAAAGTCTAATATAATAGCACGATTGTATTCCTTCTGTCTTTAGGAACAGACACTGAACACACACAGTTTATGCACAAGGGATAAAGAAAATTAGCAATCCAATCAAAAAGCAAAAGCAGATTTCAGACTGAATATCAGAAAATGTCTCTCAAAATCACACAGCAACTGACCCATAGAGAGAGTTTCAGAAATTAGAAAAGACTGAACAGGTAGCCATCAGCACCAGAGCAAACCTCTACAGAGCCACAAAGCCCCTGGCAAATGTCAGAATACTGGGTCATTCCAAGTGTTTTGGGGGAATATGTGCATGCAGTACTGCACATCACTATTGGAAAGTAAATGCTGCACCCTAAAGAACAATCTGTCAATTATTGGTAAAATTAAGGTCATACACTTTTTATGGAACAATTCTATTAATCATCACCTGTTCTAGAGAAATTCTCCCACAGGTTCATAGAGCCAATTATGTGTGGTTATGGGGACAGCAGCAATATGAATGTCCACTGCAGGACAATGGAGAGTTGGGGTGTGCTAAGGCACATCAGAGGCTAGTATGTCAGAATTTGAAGCAGCAGATGAAATGTACATAAAAAGATCTTAATAACTTGCAGATGGGGACTTTGAGTGCAGATTAGTGGTAGAGTGGTGCTTGCCAGCATGCATGAAGTCCTAGAGTCAATACCCAATGCTCTTAAAAAAAAAAAAAAAAAGTCTCAAGAAAGAAAAAGAAAAAAAAAAAAACAGGCAATGTTAAAATTTCTTCTAAATACAACTGGGTATGTCCCCTGAAACTTTTTACATCAATTAAAAATATAATCTCCTGAAGAATGAATCACTCGTCTTCCTGTAACTTGTTAGAGGTTATGTGTGAAAATGGTTCACTATTGTCTTGATACAAAAAGCTCCACAAAATCTTGCAAATCAAAATGTTCAGATATTTGTGTTCACTTTTGAAACACAGCAAAACTGTCAAGGCCATCAAGGGTATGCATATCCATGGTCTTAAGATTATGATCCAGCACCACTGAGTCTGGTTGCTAGATGTAGTGACCCTTTCAGGCAATCCCAAAGAAGCAAGAGACTGAGGGAAGAAATACAGATGTTTGAGGCCATCCTAGGCAACATAGCCAGATCTTGTCTCAAACACAAGATAAAACGGGCTCAGAGGAAGCTCATTGGTAAAGCCTAATATTCAATCCCGAGAATCATCCATTGAAAAACAAACAAACAAACAAACAAACAAAAATTAAGTGAAGTATTAGACCAGTGATTTTGAGGTTTTTTTTTTTGTTTGTTTTTTTGTTTGTTTGTTTGTTTTTGTATTTTATTTAGAGACAGAGTCTCACTGAGTAGCTTTGCACCTTGCCCTTGCTAAGGCTGGCTTTGAATTCAACATTCACCTGCCTTGACCTCCCAAGCCGCTGGGATTACAGAGGTGCACCACCATGCGTGGTTAATTTGTCTATGTTTATTTGAAATAGAGAAAGAATTTTTGGAGTGAAATAAAACTTGAAAGAACTAGAGCCTCGCTTCTATCCTACCTCATCCACCCATCCTTTCCCTAATTCAATCAAAACCAAGGAATTTCCAAAATGCCTTCAGGATTAGTCCACTTGCACCTTAATCCTATCAGGTTCTTCAATCACTTTATGATGCAAATGAATGTCCCTCCCACATGATTGCATGTTGCTTCTGAGATCAGCTACTGGACAGGACACTATGAAAAGCTTCAGTCAATACCAGACTGAATGAGTTGGTCCTTTTCCTAGGCCAGGTACACACCTTGGCATGGTAGGGAAGCTGAAGCTATGGCTGTCTGTCTGTCAACCTGGACATCATTGACTCTTAGGAGATCTTGTCCAGAGTCCCGCATTCCCCCAGGCCTGACCCCAGATAATTTTCCTTCACTGAGCTGCCACTCCTGCCAGTGCCTCCAGAGCTGCAGAGATGTGAATTTTCCAGTAAGCCAACTGCCTCACTGGGCTTACACAGAGCAGGGAGCTGTCTTTGGGGAACTGAGGTCGTGCACTAACAGAATGTGTTGTTACACAGGAGCAGGGAGTTGAGATGGACCAGCACCGAGTTCACGACCATCCAGCAGCCAATGGCTGAAACCTCTCAGGAGCTCTAGTCACCTCAAATATATGCAAACACTATGGTCAGTGGGACCAATGGGTCCTGAACTTCCCAGGAGGTGCCAGTGCCTGGACAATTGGACATACACTCAGGCTGTCTCCTGGAGCCCAGGATGTCCCTGGAAGCTGCTGACAACTGAGGCTTACATCCCAGAGGAACCCAGAAAGGAAAGAAATCTCATCTTGAGGATGCCTTGCAGTACAATGCCCTTCACCCAAAGCCCTAGAAGGAACCTGAAATACACCATGGGGACCCTCATACTGTCCCCGCAGACTCATGCACTGGGACTGTGCCCTGCATGCCTAGGCACTTTGAAGTCTTGGCTGTGGTGATCATCCCTCATTTTGTTCTTTCTCTCTGAAATGTTTTAAAGGTTCTTGAATAAAAAAAAAAAAAACTCTTTGTGTAATTAATTTGTTAAAGAACTCTTCTTTTAGATGAACTGAGAATTCTTCTAGTTTCTAATCTGATTGGATTTTTCATGATGAGCCATTCCTTTATTCACTGCTTGTCTATTGATCTGGAGTGGGTGAGTAAAGGGTCAGGATGGGAAGCTGTATAGGTAGGTCTGGGGCAGGAAGGAGCCAATTACCCAGCTCAGATCTGTGGCTGAACTCAATGCCATCTCTGGAGATATGAGGCTAGTGTGCTAACAGAATGTATAGTTGGGTGGCCACTTGATGGTGTTTTCTCAAAACTGAATGTGACCTTCCAGAAGAGGAGAGAGAATAAGCATCAATAAATATCCTTAAATGGTCTACAGTTAATTTCTTGTTAACTAAGAAGGATATCAAAATGAAATCTCTAGTCTTGGGACTTCTGAGTTGACAATCATGGGATCCAAGACATCACCTCTAGGTCAGACATGTCCAGACAGTGACAGAATCCTGCCCTGGTGGGCTATGTCCAGGTTAAGAGACTTTACAGATTTTCTTTTGAGATCCACCCAAACTGAAGGCTTTTGGGTGGGGTCATATGCCTAATGTCAGTTGGCTCAGGTAGCTTTAGCAAACTATCATCAGCAGGGTTCCATGTTGTTTACTAGTAGTCCAAGCTACACAGGAGGCTCAGGCAGGAGCATTGCTTGGGCCCAGGACTTTGAAGCCTCCCTGGACAACAGAACAAGATCCTGTCTCAAAAAATAAAAAGATATATTATACATTGGGCTTAGCTTGAAGGGATGTAATGCCTTCATTAGCATGGACATGGACTTTTAAACTTTCCTGTTCCCTGAAACCCAGTGGATTTTAGATTGAGGGGATTTGGATTTAGAGGGGCTTAGGTGCTAGGTCTTACTGAACAGTGAGATCAGACCTGTTTGCCTTGCTTTTCTCATCAGCTAAATTGAGTGTCAATTGTCTATGGCATGGAATGGGAGTAGAGGTCAAGGAGAAGTTGGAGTATTTTTGTGGTTCAGATATACAGAAAGGATTCCAATAGGATCATCCTTTTTCCTAAAAAGCTAAAATCTAAATCAGCTTTTCTTCCTCTCCCTCTCATGGATTTTCTTGAACCTTGGGGCAACTAGAGGATTAGCCTCCACAATAAACAAAGGAGGCTATGTGCAGAGGCCAAGGCCTGTAATCCCAGAGATTTGGAGTCTGAAGCAGGAGGAAAACAAGTTCAAGGCCAGCGACAACAAAATTAAAAGTCCTTCTCTCTCTCTCTCTCTCTCTCTCTCTCTCTCTCTCTCTCTCTCACACACACACACACACACACACACACACACACTGGAGATGTAGTTGTGTATAGAGATGTATGAAGTTCTTTGTTCAATCACCTGTACCACCAAGGGGGAAAAAAACACCTATAGCATGTCATGACCACATATGTCACTGTGCAAAAAATTATTGTCAAACACTATGGTTTCATAAAATATGCCAGACCTTGTGAGATGATATATTTTACAAATGTAATAGTACTAAAGGACATCTTCATTTTTGAGAACCTTTCATTGCTTACACACACATACACCATGCCTACCAAAATATTGAGCATTCTAATAATGTACTTTCCTTTGGTTAAATTTACATAAAACAAAATTAAAAGTCTCTAAAAATCTTTATACAACTTATGCTTTCAGTATTGAAAAGGATGAGAAGAAATACATAGCATAGCACATTATAATTTTTTTGTTACACATGACAGTACAATGACTTTGACATATCATACATTTGAATCAGATGGGATATAATTTCTCATTTTCCGAGTATTTAGATTGCAGAATCAAAATTTTAATAAGGGCAAAATAAAATAATAGATAACAAAAGAATGAAAAACCTGACATTTAAAATTTTCCCCCCTCCCTTGCAATTTGGGATTGAACTTGGGGCACTTTAACACCAAGCTACATCTCCTGCTGTTTTTATATTTGAAGAGAGAGTCTCACTATGTTGCTTGTTTGTTTATGGTCCTCTTGCTTGAGCCTCCTGAGTAGCTGGAATTAAAGACATTTTAGAGGTTGATAATGGGCAACATTAATAATCAAATATCATTATTGATAATAGGCAAGATCAATATTGAATAGAGGTAGTACACAACTACCTCTATGGCTGACTTTCTCAATCACTAACTCTATTTCAAAGTATTACATTTAGATAAATGGTAATTTTTAAAAAAAAATTTAGTGCAGGACACTCCTCAGATTATATTCACATTCATTTTCTATATGGTATTATTTTTCTGAAATATAATCAAAGTCTCATGATCTTGAATTAAAACTGATCCATGAAAAAAATCTCTGTGGCATATGTTTGAGAGAAAGAAGTTACAGTGTGGTTTTTACTGTCACATTTTTTTGTCACAATGATCCAAGGAGAAGTAGTTTTTATCATTAGGAGCTGTAAGAACATCCATAAAACTATAGACTCCTTCACAAACTTGCTTCTTAAAAATTCATTTGGGCCAAGCAAACTCTGCTTTGTAGTGGGTTTATAACTTGGCCCTCTAGAGTCGGAGCCTTAGCTGCTGCTAACATAAATCAGTAAGATTCCAGGCAGGGCTCACCCATCCACTGTGCAAAGTGACTAGGGCCTTAAAATGCATTATGGTCCTACACAATTGTTTTAATTTCTTTTGAAACTGAAAGAAAAAAAATAATTATCGTGCATAATATAACATCTGTTATATAATACCAGCATATTTTATAAAACCACAGTGTTGGACAATAATTTTTAATTTAATGTATTGATTAAGTCTTTAGTTCAGGAATGAGTACCTTAAGGCAAAAGAATGCCAAGGATCAGGTGGGTTTCTGCTAGGGGCAGAGGGCCACAGTATGTGTTCTAATTCCCCAGGCTCAGGAAGGCTCAGTCTCTGACAAGTAGCACAGAGGGAGGCCAAGTGCTATGGTCTAAGCTGCTGAATTCACCAGGAAGAGGAGTTATCTCCTGACTTGACCTCCACTTAACTGTACTATGACACATTTACTTGTCTTAAGTAATGTTTGTATTATTTAAAAGTTTGTCATTGAATAATCTTTAGTAACTTTCACATCCATTCATAATTTAATAAAGTTCTTATATAATTATCTTTGATATCATTGGCATCCATTTTGCAAACGAAAATCTCACAACATTTTTGTAGTTTTTGTGACTCTTACTAAATACTTTGCTAAAATATTCATTACTTAAATTTCATTTCACTAGAATAATTTCCAGTAGTACAGGAAAGAGAATGAAAGTGGAAGATATGAAATTAGAGAATGATTTTATCAAATATTTTTTATTAAAGGTCCTACACAAAATGTATACAAGTGTTTAGCATCATTATCTTTGTTTAGAGATATAAAATCTATAGGATTCCATATCAAAAGGGAGCCATGTTTTTTCAATACCATAAATATTTACATATATATAAAATTCCTTAATGCTCTCTACCTCTTGGAATTATAAGGGCATTTAATATGTCCTAGAACCTCCACGCTATCTATTCCCTTTGAGATTTTAAGGGTTGCCTTATTTCTAACTAAGTGGATCATTTTTATCTTGTACTGTGAAAGAACACTATTTTTTCCTTAATAGAGTTTCTTTTTTTCTGTGAATGAACCTGTACAATAAATTCCTAAAAGTGGAATTCCTATATCAAAACCGTATATTTAAAATTGTTAAAACACATGGCTATGTTGCATGCCAAATTCATTCAAACACCAATATTGAGGAACAACTTTCTGCCAACATTATTTAAAAATGTTTATTTAAAATGGTTTTCTTAGTTGCACAAGGACATAATATTTTTATTTTGTTTATTTTCAGAACCCTGTGCTTCACATGTGCAAGGCAAGCACTCTGACGCTGAGCCACAACCCAGTCCTTTGCCAACATTTTAACAACATGGATTATAATGAACATTCCTTCTCTTTTTTTATATAGCAGGAATCAAATCCTTGAACTCGTTCATGCTAGGCAAGTGCTCCACCACTGACCTCCATCCCTGGACCCTGTGATGAAAGTTTTTAACTCTTTCTAATATGCCATTTAAATGTGTGTTTCTTTTAATTTCCTGGTGTCTAACATTGGTGAGACTAGGCTCAACATTGCTACTGAAAATCTAGTGATGTTATGTATTTGTCTGTGGGAATTTGAAAAGTTCCATAATTTTCATCACTTTTCTAATTGATTTGGAGTGACTGACATTGATAATATCTAATTATCAAGAATTAGTACTTTCAAAAGCTTAAAGCATCCCATCTTATGTACTTTATTTCCTCTTTGCCTCATTCACATCCATTTTTTCTCATGCCAATTTGTTCTCTTGCTGAATATTCAACTGTGATTTCAAACAGTTCACCTCGAAACATCTCTTCATGGCTCCACTTTGCACCATAACAGTCAAGAACTCTGGATACTCAGTGTAATCTGAACTCTTCTTTCCAGATTCCAGGTTCACTGTCCCCAAGCATCATTACTTTTTGCTCCAGGAGAAACACTCGTGTAGTTTTAAGGTAAGAACACATCAGCAGTCAGATTGGGTGAAACTTGGTGGGGGAGGACATCATTGAATAGAGCTCTAGAATTCCAGGAGAAAAGGTAGCAGGAGAAAAGATTCAGGAAAAAAACTCCCTGGAGGTCCAGGAAGAAGCTAGTATCTGGAGCCGCATTGGCCATAGAAGTCACAGTGGTCATCCTGGAGCTTGGGATCTATCAAAGTCGTGTGCAGTATCTGGAAAATAGAGAGGGGGGAGAAAGAAGAAAGAAAGAGCGGGTGGAGGGAGGGGAAAGGAAAGAGAAGGAGGCAGAAAGGAAGCGCTGTGGTCTGAAACAAGAATGCCAAACTAAGAGTGCATGCAAAAAACTCGGAGAAATTTCACCCCAGGAGACCCATACCAAGAATAAACACAAACATAACTGTCAATCCAACAGATTAGCCTTTTATACTTGGACTTAAAAACCTAGGGAATTGCCATCTCATGTGTTCATTCAAAACCAAACTGCTTCATTCTCTTATAGACTATGGGGTGTAAAGTTTCTGATGCAATTTGAAGTCATCCCTCACTTTTCTTCTTAGTCAAATAGATGCTATAAATTCACAACTTATTGAATCCACTTTCTTCCCAGAATTATATACTAGAAGACCTTAGCATATTCTAGCATAACAGAATTATTTGGTATATGTTCATAGCAATTAATTTATGCACTGTTTTGTGTTTTTTCCAGTTATTTCACTGGAGCCCAAAAGTAGCTACATTTTGATATTTTGTATAATGTCACTGAGCAACAGTTCTCTGGCTCCCTGAACAATAAATTGATTGTAAAGATAAATCCTGCCAGGTGGGTCAGGATAGTAAGGGCTTGTAATCTCAGTGACCTAGAAGGCTGACACAAGAGGACTACAAATTCAAGTCAAGGCAGGCAGGGTGGCACACACCTGTAATCCCAGTGGCTATGGAGGCTGAGAAAGGAGGATTGTGAGGTCTAAGCCAGCCACAGCAACGATGAGGTGCTAGACAACTCAGTGAGACCCTGTCTGTAAATAAAATACAAAATAGGGCTGGGTATGTGGCTCAGTGGTTGAGTGCCCTTAAGTTCAATTCTGGTATGAAAACAAAAAATTCAAGGGGCTGGGATTGTGACTCAGTGATAGAGTGCTTGCCTAGCATGTGTGAAGCATTAGGTTCGGTTCTCAGCACCACATACAAACAAATAAATAAAATAAAAAAGTTTATAAACACCTAATAAAAATACTTTAAACAATTTCAAGAGACTGTTCAGCAACTTCATTAGATCATGTCTCGAAACAAGAATGAAAAATTATTGGAGATACATCTTGTAAGGTTGTGAAAACCCAAAAATCCATGATTTCAAGTTCAAATTTTAACAACGCTAGACAAAGTTGGGTCCAAGAAGGCCATCTTTAGTAGAGTTCTTTGGAGGACCTCTGGCCGCAGAACCCTCTGGGTGGAGTCTTCTGGAGGATCTATGCCAATGATAGAATACCAATGCCTAGAGTTTGGAGGTCTAGCTATTGAGGTCTGTTGAATGGCCTCACAGTGAGTGCAGTCAAGGGTTTAGTGGCAGCTGTGACCCAGACTGGGCAGATTGCCTGCCCTTCCCTGGCTGGACTTGATCTTCTTCTCTGGCTTCTTGACTCCTTTGAATCTTTGTTTAACACATTTTATTTATTTATTTCTTTGTTTATTTATTTATTTATGGTGCTGAGGATCAAACCCAGAGCCTCACACATGCTAGGCAACCCCAGCTCCACTCCATTGAATCTTGACTGCCTTGGCAGACTGTGAGTCCCAAGAAGCAGAAGATTGTAGGTGGGTTTGGAAGGAAGACAGGCAGAGGTAGCAGTTAGTCAACTGCAAGATGTCAGAGCACCTCTTAAATAGTCTTGGGGGAACTAGATGGCAGGGTAACACAGGAAGATCATTTCTCATCTGGGTTCTCAAGGCTGCTGTGTATCTTCTTGGAGATGCGGTGCGTGTAGAACACCCAATACACCAGTGCTCTGGATACCTGGAGACACCACTAACTCATGCTGCCAATAAGCAGAGAAAGAACAATGAGGGAGGGCCCCCTTAGGTTTAGAATTGACCCCCTTAGATCTGGATGGTCTCTCGCCACCCAGTGTTCTGAGCCTCCTCTTTCCCCAACATCCCCAACAGGAGTACACTACAACCAAGAATTTCGCATTGACACAATTTTATTGAGAAAACAGAAGAAAAATGCACAAGAGCTCTGAAGCCTCCCTGGTGGATTAGCAAACACAAGCTTTACTTCTAGATGATCCCTTCCAAAACGCTCCTCCAAACATGGTTGTAGGAGAAATCTCAGTGCTCCTGGGTCCCAAAGGTTGCAGACTCAAGCAGCCTCAGGGAGTCTTGTGCAGAAGGGCCTGGATCCACTCCCAGCAGCCTTGGCTTGTCTCCTGGCAGCTGATGGGGGCAGGTGGAAGAGGACTCTTACAAGGGTCACCACCAGAGGTCTTGGGCTCTAGACATCCCTCACCCGAGCACCTGGAACACAAGAAAATCCCAGCGGGTGGTCGATGGCGAGGCACTTTGAAGACCCCTGACTTTCCTGGGGTGCCTGGGGCTTCTTCTGGGTTGCAGACACAGAGTCCAGGACAGGAAGCTCTGTGCCATGGCGCAAGGTGCTGTGTGCCCAGGGAAAGTCATCTTTCCATGACCAATTCCAGAGAAGATGCCCTTGGGGTGTGGAATGCAGGTTGCAGTGCAAGTCTTGGTAGTCATAGGAAGTATCTGGCGGTTGGATATAGAAGGGCAATGGCAAGGGCCCAGGACATATTAAGCTCAGGGTTGGAGACCTCTGTGGCCCTGGTGCCTGGTCTGCAGAATGCCAAGCCTGTGGCACACAGCAGGGAAAGTGCTGCTCCTTGGCATTGTGGGCCTCACACCAGGTACCACCAAGCATGTGGGACTCAGCAGGCAGCAGCTTTGGTGTTCTGAAACTCCTCTGGCCTCCAGTGAGTGTCCAACTACCCTGGGAACCTGGGTAGTGTTTGCTTTAATCCTGAAAGGAAATCCCATTACAAAGCTCACTTAGTGAGATTAACAACAGCAACAATTATCTGTTAGTCTCTGTAATAAGAAGTCTTGCTCCATACAAGACACTGAAAACTGGACATTTTTCTTCTGGCTTTAGCAGGGTTGTCAGCACAATACCTAGACTATCACAACTTGGTTTGGTTGTAACCCTTTTCCTTCCTGAACTCTGCCTGTGTGGTAGAATACTTGTGACTAGGAATACTTCCAAAAAGAAATTTAAAATGGCAAATGAGTCTTGGGTTTCAGATCTGGTGCTATAATCTGATTGATCTATCACCTCATCCCAAACTCCATCCAATTCATAACTTGAAAAACGAAACCCCAATATGATAATCAGAGAACTTTGGGCTCTTTAGAGTAAATGAGGCCATAATCCCCCATGAAATGTATTTATGTCCCATACTGGAGATTTTTTCAGCAAAACATTTGACAAACATTAGTATCTTCAAAACACTCAATAGAATGAAGGTAGAAATCCATAATAAAAAGGAAGTAAAAATTCACAAATTTGTCAAAAACAAAAAAACATGTAAAAAAATATTCTGATCAAGAAAAAAAGCACAAGATATAGAAGAAAATACATAGATAACTAATAATAATGAGAACACATTATACCAAATTTTATGGGATGAAGCAGAAACAGTAACCAGGAAGGTATATTAGTCAGGGTTCTGCAGAGGACCAGAATCAACAGGAAGTATGATTATAAAAAGGGGATTAGTTAGATTGGCTTACTTGACCAGAAGCTGGATAGTCCCCAATGGCCGTCTGCAGGCTGTAGAGCTGGAGGAACCAGTAGCTACACAAGTGGCTGAAGCCCGCAAAACAAGAGAGATCAACAGTGCTCTCAGAGTCTGAAACAGAAGGCTTCCAGAAACTCCCTAGACAATCACTGGCAGAGCTCACTTTGCAGGAGTGAAGAAGCAGGAGTCTGATATTCTCAAGTGATGGCAGCAGCAATCAAGAACCCTTCCTAGAAGAATCACACTTGCATCTGCTGCTGCTTCCTTGTCTTCCCACTTTTTATTCCATCCAAGCCACCATGCTATTGGATGGTGCTGACCCACTTTAGGGAGGGTCTCCACTTCAGTTGTTATCCCACATGTCAATCATTCCTCAACACACCCTCACTGACTCACTCAAAATCTCTTAATCTTTGGTATGTCTTAATCCCATCAAGTTGAATGAATGCTAACATTAACAAAAACTGCCAAGACTTAATCAACAGGAACACCAGAGCAAAGCTACAACAATGACTGGGATTAAATCACTAATCAAACACGAGGTGAGGCTGAGGATGTAGCTCATTGGTTCAGAGCACTTGCAGGAGGCCCTCCCTGGGTTCAGTGTCCACCACGGCAGGATAAAAAAATATCCCAGTAAATGAAAGCTGTGGACATAATGGCTTCAACCATGAATTCTATGAAAGATTTAGAGAAACATTACCAATTACTCTGAGTCTCATTCAAAAAATTGAAGAGGAAGGGTGAAAAGAATTGTGCACCTGAAGCCAGACTTAAAGATAGGTAATTAGTGTAGTTAGGCAAATCGGGTCTAATATGGAGTAAGATAAATAAAATGGAGACCATTATTGAGAATGGAATGCAGGAAACCAGTGCAGCACTTGGGGAAATTGAAATGTTAATTTCCCCAAGGTCCCAAGCCCATCCCAAGGAAATATTAAAGAAGGGGCTCCAGCAAACTCCAAGATGCTAATACAAAAGCCACCCCAGGCCCTTCCTACCTAGATTACTCCTCCAGCCCACCTATCTCCCACCTTTTGGGCCTCCCCACCTGTATTCTATCACTGCAATATAAGGGACAACAAAGGATAGGAATGTGGGAAAGCTGAAAGAAGACCTTAGCTATAAAAAAGGAAAGACCTGGCCCTTCCATGGATTCCACCTTTTGGGTCCCCTTCTTCCTCCAGGGAGAAGTCTTTTCTCCTGTCCTTTAATAAAGCTTCTTCTTTCCACTCTAAACTTGCCTTGGCATACTTCTCTGGTGTTATACTTCAGCATTCTGGGAAGCAAAGACTTGTCACCGGTAAACAGCAGTAACAGAACTCTATTCCTAATTCTACTTGTGATTATTTGCAAGTGGGTTCAGAGAGAACTGTCAGTGTGTGAATTCAAGGAATATTTCAATTGTACCAATCTTTCATATTTTTGTCTATAATGTATTTTGCAATTGATGGTGAAAATGTTAAACATGAAATAAAGTATTAACTTAGGGGCTGCCCTTCATTTCTGGTTTTCTCTGATTACATTTTTACTATTCAACTCAAAAATAAAAATACAAATAAAAAGGAAAGTAAAAAATTGAAGTACTTCCTTAAGGGTGCATCCACATCTCTAACACACATATCTGGATTATCAGTTTCTCTGGGAATATACTTTCCTTATCATGTTTTGCCTTTCCTGGAAAAATCTTTTTGAATCTGACAAAGTCAAATTTCTCCCTGTGGTCTCTCAAAGGTTTAAAAATAAGACTTCTGGAATTCACTCTGAGAAATGGAGGAAAGGGTCCAAACATTCAGAGAACTTTGGGATTCATCTGCATGACTGTTTGGCCCCAGAACTATTACAGAAGTGAAATGAGTTTAAGAATACTTGTAATTAACATTGACCATACATTTATACCTGGCAGAATTAACAGACAAGTGAGAACCTTGTCTGACCTCTGTGCAAAGGGGACCCAGGACCCAACCCATTTCCAGCAAAGATACCCACACAGGACACATACTGGCACCCAGGAAACGCACCCTCCCTTTCTCAATCTCCAAAACAAACACACAAGTGAAAAACAATTTTTTCTATAATTTTATTATACATGGGACAGACAATTCATGAAAATCCAAGAAAGCATAAATTTCTCACATGATTGCAAAATTGAGAAACTTTAAAAAAAAAAAGTATTTATTTATTTATATTTTTTAGTTGCAGTTAGACAGAATACCTTTATTTTTTCTATTCTTATGTGGTGCTGAGGATCTAACCCAGGGCCTGGCATGTGCTAGACGAGTGCTCTACTGCTGAGCCACAACCCCAGCTCTGAGAAATGTTTTTGAATACCATTTCTTCACAGAGGATCTTCCATTGCAGTGTGTTGCCAGAGACCTCATGACTCTCGACCCAAAGGAAGGCAGTGAGGAATCCAGAGCCCCCACTATTCTAAAGTCACTGAGCATGGTTGGGAACCTCAGGCAGCATCCTGCAGACATGGGATGGTATTTCTTGGCACTCATAGAGGGAGACTCTTGAAAGAGAATGGGCAATCTCAGGATTCCTCGATCATGGGGGCAGGCTGGACGCTGGTCTGCCGGGTTTCTCAGAGGCATCCTCCTCTCCTGGGGGTACTTGGGGCTACTGCTGGGTCTCACACATCTGTCCTGGACAGGCAGGCGGCTGTGTTTCTCTTCTCATGGTGCTGTGTGATCTGGGGCCATGGAAGGGTCAGGACCAGCTGAGAAACCCACAAGGTGTAAAAGGTATTACACAGTTGAAGTCCTGGGGATCCCAAGAAAGGAAGCCCAGTCTGGGATAGAAAAGCAGAGGCCAGGGCCCAGAATCTGCTTCCTTTAGGGCTTGGCAGCACCTGGGTCCCTGGAGCCTCCCCTTCCACACAGCAGGGCAAATATTTGTCCACAGCTGCAGCGGCTCAGAGGAGGAAACGTCTCCAGGGACCCCTTGCCTGCTCATGTCTATTCTTCTGGGCTCCTCTTGATCAGAAGCACAGTGTGTAAAGTTGAGTGGAGATAGGATCTCAGGGGGATATTCCTTCAGAAGGCAGGATCTCCTAATCCTAGAGGCAGATCCAATCATCTGGGGTGTCAGTGTTCATTTGAATAGGTTTTGTTGATTGATCGGTTTAAAATAATTTTTGAAAATCCCAGGATCCTCACTGTTGATGGTGATGGCCAAGCCTGACTACCCTGGTCTCCAAGGAGAGAAAGAGAGGGTAGGGGATGAGAGAGTGAAAGAGTTATCCTTGGAGTGTTGTAGGAACAGACAAGCAGGGCTCTAAAGATAGCAGGAAACAGTTCTATTTGGCTGTAGCCAGGTTCAGAGGTACAAATTTCACTGTAATCAATTAATTCCCTGAACTCTGATTCAGGTAGTTTCAGAACTTTATACCCAGTGTGTAAGGGGAGGGGCTCAGAAGTTCACAGTCTGCAGAAGCTCACATAAAAGCAGCTTTTTCTTTCACTGTTTTGGGCAAGTTAACCCTTCAAGGACAAGGCATGGGTTGGGGGCTGACTCAATGGTGACACAGCCTCAGTGGGAGGCAAAGCCTAAGGGTCAGTGGTCAGGAGGTAGAGACTGCCCAACAAATTCACCCACAGGTCTAGCCCCTCGAAATACTATTTCCAGCCCCAGGCTCCCTGCTCAGCCCCTCCCTGCTCCAAGGCCTGGTTTTTCCTGGTAGCAGCCCACAGCTGAGAGGAGCAGATCCATGGCACAGCTGACTGTTATCTGAATATTAGAAATAGAGTGGTTTAAAAAATGGAAAGGCAGAGAGTTTTTTGACATTTCACAGATTGTCACCATAAGTTATGTGAAATCAGTATAGAGGGTTTGTATAACAAAAGCTCCCCCCTACTTTAATTCATAAAAAGTAAATTGTAATCCATCTTTAGGGAAGAATGTACAAAAACATGTATACTTGTTAAAAAAAAAAAAAGTTTAAAAACTTATTCTTATTTCATGAGCAGGGAATAGGGCTTTCCCTGGTCAGGAACAAGGGCAGCTTGAGTGATGAAGCAAGTCTTCTCTGGGATCCTAACTTCAGATCATCCCATTGTTGAGATTTACTTTCCAGTGTTTGGGTAAGGTGGGCTGGCCTATTGTTTCCCATTATTTCTAAACTATTAATTTTTGTACCAGCATTGAACCCAAGGGAGATTAATCACTGAGACAAAAATCTAGCCTATTTGTTTGTTCGTTTAGGTAAACTGGGAATTGAATCTGGGTCCTTAACCACTGAGCCACATATCAGCTTTTTTTAGGTTTTATTTTGAGACAGAGAATCACTAAAGTATTAAGGGTTTAGCTAAATTGCTGAGGCTGGCTTTGAACCCACCATCCTCCTGCCTTAGCCTCCTGAGTCACTGGCATTACAGGCATGTGCAACCATGCCCAGCCCTTTTCTTTTTTTGTTTTGAGACATGGTCTTCTTAAGTTGTTTAAGAACTCCCTACGTTACTGAGGCTGGTCTTGAACTTGCCATCCATCTTCCTCAGCATTCCAAGTCCCTGGGATTACAGATGTGGGCCACTTAGCCCAGCTGGTTTTTGTTTGTTTGTTTTTGTTTTGTTTTGTTTTTGTAGTTGGACACAATACCTTTATTTCATTGTAGTGCTGAAGATTAAACCCAGTGCCTCACACATTCTAGGCAAGGGCTCTACCACTGAGCCACAACACCAGCACCTAGCCCAGATGTTATTGCTCTACTTTTTGCTTAAAGAACTAGGCCAGAAAGAAGTCAGGCACTCTGAGGGGTATAATCATTGGTGTTCCTACCTCTAGAAACTAGAAGTGATAACTGTGGGTCCACCTCCCTTTAAAGCATAATTTCCTCCTCAAAAAAAGTGGAATTTCGGTTTTAAAAGCATTCTCACACACATAAAGTATCCACAGTGAAATGCTGAATCTGTGTTGCCTTATTGGGTTTCTCTTCCACTCTCCCTCTCAGCTCTCAACACCTTGTGTTCTGTGGCTCTGGGGATCAGAACCAGAGCCTACAGCCCACCAGAAAAATGTTCAACCTAGGAGCTAGACCCTCAGCTCCCATATTTGCTTTCAAATGATCTTATCTTATGTATTTCTACCAACTGTTTGAGAGTCACTAAGATATGACTATCTACCTACTTACCTACTTTGGAGAAAAGGCAGATGTTTAGTATGTGACAGGTTATTAATGAACGTTTTACCTCACTTTTGAAATTTGAATTTCTATGATGTTAATGACTCACACATTCCTGTGCTCTTACTCAGGGCACTGATCCAACCCTACTATTTCCTCTCTTGGCTTCAATACCACACAAAATTTGAATTCCAAAGCTGAAAGGAAAAGGCTTTAATCATGTTGTAAATTTAAATAAAAGAAAAACCACAATTATGAATAGATCAAAGGGTACACAGAATATGATAATTAGCCACAGAATCGGATAAATTTAAAAAAAAGATTTATCTCACTGAAAAGTGTTCAGTCATTTATGAGAGGAAGAGAAAGGAAGGAGTGGTGGGCACTGCAGAGACCTCAGGCCCCAAATGTCCAGGTGCTGGGAAAGAGAACAAAATCTTGGGGCATCATAATTTTACAAAGAAAGTGGCAAAAAGTACTAATATCCACTTTCCATTTGGGAAAAACAGAACCAGGAGGAAGGTGTGAGGTGAGACACCCGAAGCTCTCCACTCTCACTCTCTCCCCTTCTAGTTCCTGTGTCCTCTCATGTTTTAAGAGACCTGCAACTTTGAGAAGCATGGGGGCTCTCTGCTGCTCAGCATGATAAGTAGAGAAGAGACCCTGCACCCCCTGTTCACTAGACTTAAGAAGTACACAGCTTCATCTGGGGTCCTAGCAAGTTCTTCCCAAGAATTCTTTTCTCCAGAGTAAATGGAGCCCATCTTTGGTCACTGAGTCCTCATCCTATATAATCAATGAGTTTATACATTTGCTCCGATAATAATGTCTTAGCAATGTGTCAATGTTCCACCCTGAAGACATGGAAGAACCTTACACAAAATAGTTGAAATGAGATCCCTGGCTTGTCCTGTTAGCCAAGTACAATGTTGTTTACTAAACACAGGATATAAAAGTGATATGAAAGTAATTCTCCAACAAAGGCTGAATCAGGTATCAGGATCTTTAAGGTACAGTCAAGACCTTAGCTCTGCCACGCTGGGTTTGGCTCTAGACTTGGAGGGGAGTCAGAGAAGGTCTCAGAGTTCAGGTCCTTCTAGTTCCTTCTTTCTCATTCCCCTCTCCCAGCTCCTCTTTGACACTCATATCTTTGAAAATTCCAAGATACCCTTCTGATACTCACCACTCCAGTAGGTGTGTATTCAGATTTTGTGGAAGGGGAAGTTCTAGTAATTGGGGTGGGCTAGTGAAATCTATTTAAGGAAGACTGAAAAACCTCAAGTATCCAAGTTACATGACTAGGGAACTTCTCAGAAGCTCTGAGGGTACAATAGCTTTATGAGATTGGTGAATTTTATAGGAAACCTTCTCCTACTGCATTCTCTAAATCTTAAACTATCTGAATGTTCATTTTCCATTCATGGTCAGAGGCCTAGTCTTTTTTAAGATTAGGGGTGAGTTTGGTGGCCTTGGGGAAGGGTTGGACAACACCCCTGGTGTGGGGGTGGCAGAAAATGCCAATTTTCTAATCTGAGAAACATGCTTGCACTTGGGGGGATAAAGGAACTGATGGAGATGAAGAAGTCAACTATTTTAAGACCCCTCCGAACTTTGTTTCAGTTGGAAACTGCCATCAGGCTACTCCATATGGACCCTTCTTAGCAAAGACTCATTCCCCTGGTGCTTCATGCCCCTCACACTGCCTCTGGCCTCGAGGTGCTCGAATCTTGCTGCCCACTAGGTGGTGCCAGAAGGTCGCAAACCCCTGGATTCCTTTTAGGAAAGCCCTAAGCATGCCTAAAGGAGTGCTTCCTCTTTTTTTTCCTTTAGCTACTGAAGGGTGCTGCTGAAGCCTCCTTGGGCCCCTGTGGAGAAAAAATCTAATTGCACCAGGCATCAGAGTGGTCGACAGGTAAACCGAGGCAAGAGAAACTGGAGAACACAGCTTAAAAGAGCTGTGCTTAGGAAGGTGGTGGGGACACGGGTAAAGCCCTCTCTGCTGCCCAGGCTTACACCTGAAGACCCAGGGCCTCCAGGCTGTCATCACAGGCGCCCACCCTGAGCATAGACCCTTCACCTCTTGGGGCCTCTGTATGGGAAAGGTGGGTTTCAGGTTCTCTGAGATGGGACTCCTCTCAGTGTGATCAGGCTCCCCATTCACCAGGAGGACTTCTGCTCCTTTACTAGGGCCGCCCACCTGCTTACCCAATACCTGCCCTGCTAGCAAAGTGTCCAGGTGCACCCACTCCTGCCTGGTCAGGGGAGGCAGGAGTGAAGTACTTCACTGGCTTCCCAGATGCCAATTGCAGTCTCTCAGCTGCACCTGCCTAGAACTCAGGAAATCTGTGGAAGTCATGGATTCACTATTCGGAAGCTGGGGAGAGAAGGCATCACCTGAAAAACAAGATGACAGCCTTGTCAACACTGAGGGTAAGAAGTGGATGTCAGGGTTCCAGTCTTTTCTTCTCTCCAACTTATGCAGGCATGTGACAGAGCGGGAGCTCACGGGAGGTAGTTGCTGGTAAATGAGCCAGTGTTAAACCTATATAACAGCACAACCCTGTAGCAAGTGTTGGACTCAGTCTGTGTGCTAGCATAGGAAAAACAGAATCATAACTGAATGTGAGATCGTCCTTGCCTGTGCTATCGTTTAATCCTCATTGGGAATAAATCTGTTATCCGAGTGTATCAAGTCAGAAAATGTGCTCACAGAAGTTAATTAAAATTCACCAAAAATACTACAACATACACCCCAACCAATGTCTTAATCTTTCAACTTGGTTTCTGGGGCTTCTTTTGTGTGTGTGTGTAGGCAGTGAAGCCGGGGAGATTTCTCCCCACATGATTCTGTTGCTGGGAAAGGCTGAGAACACCACTCCAAGAAAATATAGTGAGTTCTGAGTCTCTTTACTCCCACCATGTTTCCCAACTTTTTCCTTTTCTACCATTGTTTCCTATGTTCCTTTTCCTAGAAGTTCCCACAACTCTCCTACAAAGTTAGCTTCTCTTCCTAGGTTCCTAAACATCCAGGCTGGAGACAGGCCTGGAGCTAAGACAACACCAGTCCCTGACTGCCTCCCCCACTCCACCCCTACCCATCCTCAGAAGGCTTAATTAGGACCCTCACACACACACACACACACACACACACACACACACAAACACACACAAACACACAAACATACAACACCTGTCAGGATGACCAAGGACTGGGAGAAGAGGGCTGATCTCAGCTCCCAACTTGCTTTTGCATCTCAGCTCACTCCCCTATCTGTTCCTTGGTAAAGAATAAAAAGCTGCTACAGTTGAGTTCTGATCACTAGAACTACAAACCTAATGACCTCATTTAAATCCAGGACCTCACCTCATTCCCAGGTTCTTTCCTTCCTTGGATTTGTATTAGAAATAAGATAATGAATGGGGAGCCAGGTAGTGTAATATACAACAAGAATCCTTGGAATATCATCCACTGCTTCCAATTGCACCATCAGAAACAAATACTCTGAAAGGGCATCCTGATCCCTGCCAGGAAATTAATGATATTTCAAGGGATGATGGTGGTAAGGGAGTAGCAGCCTGAATACAGAACTCTATGTGTGGTGATATTCTGTTTTTTTCCTAGAAGTTAGCACAGTGCGGTTATATGACTTGTTAGTGTGTGGGAACCAATGGATACAGATGATCCTGATAAGAGAACTGAAAGGCTAATTTTTGACCCTCGGCGATTTGAAAAGCACACGGTAGACTGGCCATGCTGAACATTTTGGTTTTACTGGTTTGTGTCACAAGAATGCAGATGCAACAAGATAAGAGTCTCTTAGAATGAAGGGAAAATATATAGATGTGAATTATGTAAAAGAAATTGATATGGATGGGCACAGTGACACACCAGCTTATTATTCCAGCTGTTGGCAAGAATGAGGCAGAATCATGGCAAGTTCCTGGCCAGCCTGGAACTTGCCTCAAAATTAAAAGGGGCAGAAGCTAGATGTGTGACTCAGTGGTAGAGCACCGCTGAGTTCAATTCCCAGTACTACAAATACATATAAAGACAAGTGGTCGGGGTTGAGGTTATGGCTCATCAGTAGAGCGCTTACCTAGCATGTGTGAGGCCCTGGGTTCGATCCTCAGCACCATATAAAAATAAATAAACACAATAAAGGTATTGTGTCTGAATACAACTGAGAAATCAATATTTTTAAAAAAACAGGACAATTGGTCCCATAATAATTTTTAATAACATAAAGGTGACTATTATCACTCAATAAGAAGAAACAAGGCAGATGGGTATAGAAGGAAACTCCAGCGGGCTGCAGAGCCTCAAAGTTGGAAGGAAGCCAGCCTTGAGTTGATAGTCAGCCAATTGGGGATAATGAATTAAGCCTTTGTAAGAGCAGAGACACATGCCCTGAAGAAGTGCTATGAACATGGGATATCACATATGTAAAGGAAGCAGAGAGACTGGCATTTCATGATAAGTAGCAATTGTTAAAAATTTTAACCATAATCTAATTAACAACTGATAACAATTGGATTTATTATAATTGCACCCAGCCCAACCAAGGAAGGTGTGAATCTGCAGGACTCCTTTGTGGGGCTGGCGGCACAGGGCAGTGGATCTGAAATAGAAATGGGTTTCAGAGACCAAGAAAGCAGGAGCAGGCTGGAGGAATGCCCCTGGGGGACAGAGGTGGCCTCCAGCAGGCTCTTCTTCCCTTCTGTATTTTTGCATGCACTGATCTCCTGGGACTAGGACCTCATCTGCAGTAGCTTGGGGCTGCCAAGAGCTGATAGGTGCTTATACAGAAGTCTCCAATCCTATCCATAAAGGAAGTCATTTCTGTGACTTTTAGGATCCTGCTCAGCAACCCTCAGGTAAGTGGATTGGTTCTTGCCTGCTCAAGGCTTTCCCAAGGTGGGGACTTTCCTCCCACACTTTGGTCTCTTTCCAGGTGGAACTCTAGGACGGCAGAATTCTGCACCTACTCCCACAGGAAAGGAAAAAAAAATAGTTTTATTCATCTTTGTTGTTGTTGTAGTGCTTTGAAAATTCATTCATTGACACATTTTTACAACAAACATTGAATGGGATTCATGTTATATCCTTGTTCAAACAGAGTGCATTGGTCACCTCCAACAACTAGTCTTCCATCCTCTCCTGACCCTTTCCTAGACTCTAATAATTCCTACTATGCATTCAAGTAATCTTTGTTGTTATAAAATTCCACATTTGAGAGAGAACATGCCATTCTTGTAGCTCTTTTCATAACGACTGGCCCAGGTAAGCACTTGTATATGCTTAAGTGAATAATAATGCAGAGCTGATGACACTGAAGGTCAAAGGACCATTAAACAGAATAGACTGTGTTCCTATAAGATGTAAATATAAGTATGCTTCTGGCAATTTTTTAATAACCAATTTCTGATAACCAGGAAACAGTGGATCATACCTACAATCACACCTATTTGGGAGCCTGAGGTGGGAGAATTTCAAGTAGTAGAAAGACTGGGAAATTTAGGAAGACCCTGTCTCAAAAAGAAAACACCAATAAAGTGGCTCTGGTAGAAGAAGGTGAAAAATCCTTTTATGTTAGGGAGATTTTTAAAGGGCTACGTTTATGCATTTGTCCTTCATTGGGGTTATGCTTCTAGGATAATAATTTACAAAGGTTATTTGTTGTATTATGTCTCAGGACCTGTAGTGACTTTGCTCCTAATTTCTTTTTTCTTCTTCATTTGGGAATTGAAGCCAGGTCTCTAGAACAAAGCTACATCTCCAGCCTCTTTTATCATTTTGAGACAGGGTCTCCTTCAGTTATTCAGCCTCCTCATTGCTGGGATTACAGGTGTGTGTGACAACTGTGCCTGACTGACCCACACATACTTAACATCCTGAAACCTACTTTTTAAAATGAACAATTTTGTTCTCACTTCACAGATTGAACAATGACTATCAGCTGTGGCTTAGAAAATTTAAATGACACTTCAACCTATTAAAAGTTGAGATAAGAATTTCAATCTGAAACATATTTGTTTATTTCATATTTAAAGTCTATAGCTTCCCATCCCTCTTCCCCCCTTCCCCCAACCTCTCTCTTCCCCTTAGTCCTTATAATTTAGGAATTCATCAGTAGAGAAACAAAACAGTTAGCCGAGAATTCCAGTCAAGAGTGGAGAATTGATCTCCATCTTCTCTCCAAACAGTCCTCTCTATGGAGAAGTCACCTGCAGCTTTACCTATGGTTTGACTTGGGATAATGAATTAAGCCTTTGTAGAAGCAGAGGCACATGCTCTGAAGAAGTGCTGTGAACACAGGATATCACATATACACAGGAAACAGAGAGTCTGGTATTTCATAATAAGTAAGCCTTTGAGAAATATATTGACCTGAATCTAATTAATAACTGATACCAATTAGATTTTTTATAATTGCATCCAAGATGATTGCTTTTCTTTTTTCATTTGTTCTTCCTAGAAAGATAGGACAGTAGAGTGAAGGTGCTTGCTTTTCAACTGAAGTTCCTCAGACCCAACCTTGTGAAGCCATTTGCCTCCAGGAGTACCATTATCACCCAAGGTAATGAACTCTACTTTGAGATTGTGCAAGAGTGCCATCAGTATACACCAAATGCTGAGCAGCCACTCAACACTTTGCCTCCTCTCTCAGCCCTGCCACTGCTTTTTCTGACCTAGAGGCCAAAGTCATGGACCAGTCACTCCTGTGTGAAGCAGTCTCTGGAATCTGCAGAGATGACACTAAGATCCCAGTTGCCTTTGTTACTGATATTAGAAGATTATGGACCAAAGGTACTCCCTGGTGGGGTAGCCTACGTTTCCACTGGGAAATGCTCTCTGGGCCATGGGGGCTGCTATATTGAGCCTGCCCTCCACACAGATACTTGCCTAGAGCCCAGGCACCATAGTTTTTTTTCTGCCTCCCTGCCTGGAACCCTATGCCCATGACACAGAAGAAATCAAATTCAGCCTCAGGAGAGTGCCATGCTGCAAAGCAACCAGACAGTTGCCTGCCCTGGCAGCTTCTCTTGGTCAAATCCATGTAGTCCTGTTGACAGGCTCCCCAGAAACAGGCAGATCTTTAACCCTGATCCATGACCATTGAGTCCTAGGAGTACTGAGTGTTCAGATTGGTAGATTTTATTTCTACTTCTGTTCCAGAAAAATGAAAGACTGATCACTTACCAAAGTCTCCTTGTTTACTTATTACTAGGCAATTGATGTTGTTGTACAGGCCCTCATGAATATTTGGTTCCCTTGCTCAGCAGCAGACAGAATGAAGAGAGAAGAGAGGATGGAGGGGTGCTGCATGGGGTGGAAGACAGAGGTCTGATTCTGAGCTGTGCTGTGGACTGGACATCAGAGCCTTAGAGAAGGTCTCCTTTCATGGACAGAGGTGTGGAAAGTATCCATGGAGAGCAATGCAAAGGAGCCCCAAATCTTGACCTCAAATCTATCCAACTTTAGGAAAGAACATAGGGGATAGCAGGAGTTCTTACATGGGAAGTGTGTCTCCTTGAACAGTATTTTTATTCTGCATCTACCTAAGGATGGGCCTGGAGTTTCTAAGACTCCACACAGCTGTCCCTGTCCAGCACAGCCTCTCCCAGACACTGGCCTCTCTCAGACTAGTGTCACTCAGATCCAGTTTAATACCCACTAGGGAGAGGAGGTGCTGGAAGGCAGAATGTCTGCCTCTGGTCACAGGATCTATGGTAATGCAATTAACATATATAGAAAATGTACAAATGTCTCTATTTAAACAATTTATTTCTTGGTGGAAAGGCTTATACAAAAACTCAAGATAAAATTTTGTAAAAAATTTTGTAAAAAATCAAGATAAAATTTTGGAAAGCATGTTTTGTTTTACCTGTATTTTTGCTCAAATAACAATTATGTGAAACTAACCTAATAAAGACATCCTAGAAGCAAAAGATTTTAAATAGTTTTATATGGAGAATATATATATATTTTTTCAGTTGTAGAAGACTGAACACCTTTATTTATCTCTCTGTGTTGCTGAGGATCAAACCCAGAGCCCCACACAACCTAGGTGAGCATTGTACCTCTGAGCCACAACCCCAGCCTAAGAGGAAATCTATTATTTAGGGATAAAACTTAATTCCATTTTTGGGGGGTTGTTAAAAATAAAAGAGGTTACACATCCACATTTTTACATAATACCATATTAATGACTGTGTTCGGCTGCTACCTTTCCTATCCCCTACTATCCCCCCTCCCCTTCCCTCTCATCTTCCCTCTCTACCCCATCTGCTGTTGTTTAATTCTCTCCCTTGTTTTTTTCCCCTTTCTCCTCACAAACTCTTATATGTAATTTTGTGTAACAATGAGGTTCTCCTTCCATTTCCAAACAGTTTCCCTTCTCTCTCCCTCTCTCCCACCCCACTCATCTCTGTTTAATGTTAATCTTTTCCTCATGCTCTTCTTTCCTGTTCCTGTTCTGATCTTAGTTACTCTCTTTATATCAAAGAAGACATTTGGCATTTGTTTTTTAAGGATTGGCTAGCTTCACTTAGCATTATCTGCTCTAATGCCATCCATTTCCCTGCAAAATCCATGATTTTGTCGTTTTTTAGTGCTGCGTAATACTCCATTGTGTATAGATGCCACAGTTTTTTAATCCATTCATCTATTGAAGGGCATCTAGGTTGATTCCAAAGTCTAGCTATTGTGAATTGTGCTGCTATGATCATTGATGTGGCAATATCCCTATAGTATGCTCTTTTAAGGTCCTCAGGGAATAGACCGAGAAGGGCAATAGCTGGGTCAAATGGTGGTTTCATTCCCAGCTTTCCTAGGAATCTCCATACTGCTTTCCATATTGGCTGCACCAATTTGCA
The DNA here is from genome assembly GCF_048772815.1 of Callospermophilus lateralis. NCBI lineage: Eukaryota > Metazoa > Chordata > Mammalia > Rodentia > Sciuridae > Callospermophilus > Callospermophilus lateralis. The sequence continues at coordinate 51,638 of NW_027513048.1, forward strand.
GTCCCACCAGCAATGTACAAGTGTACCCTTTTCCCCACATCCTCGCCAGCACTTATTGTTACTTGACTTCATAATGGCTGCCAATCTTACTGGAGTGAGATGGTATCTTAGGGTGGTTTTGATTTGCATTTCTCTGACTGCTAGAGATGGTGAGCATTTTTTCATATATTTATTGATTGATTGTATGTCCTCCTCTGAGAAGTGTCTGTTCAGGTCCTTGTCCCATTTGTTGATAGGGTTGTTTGTTATCTTATTGTTTAATTTTTTGAGTTCTTTGTATATTCTGAATATTAGGGCTCTATCTGAAGTGTGAGGAGTAAAAATTTGTTCCCAGGATGTAGGTTCCCTGTTTACCTCTCTTATTGTTTCTCTTGCTGAGAAAAAACTTTTTAGTTTAAGTAAGTCCCATTTGTTTATTCTTGTATTTAACTCTTGGGCTATGGACATCCTATTAAGGAATTTGGATCCCGACCCCACAATATGTAGGTCGGAGCCAACTTTTTCTTCTATCAGGTGCAGAGTCTCTGATTTGATATCTAGCTCCTTGATCCATTTTGAATTAACTTTTGTGCATGGTGAGAGAAAGGGGTTCAGCTTCATTTTGTTGCATATGGATTTCCAGTTTTCCCAGCACCATTTGTTGAAGATGTGTGTAACCGATGTGATTCTGCAACTTGTATTTGGGGTAAAAAATGGAAGTTCATAACCCACTTGAATCAAATGCATGGAATATGATATGTCATGAACTTTGTAATGTTTTGAACAACCAATAAAAAATTTAAAAAAAGAATGAAATATGAAACCTAAGCAATAAACATAAATAAATAAATAAATAAATAAATAATAAAAGAGATTATAATAAGCTCAAAGGCAAGAAGTGAAATGTAAAGGCACTCTTGTTTTCCTTCTGCCTTTAGGAACAGACACTAAACACACAGTTTAAACACAAGGAATAAAGATAACTAGCAATCTGATCAAAAAGCAAAAGCAGATTTCAGACTGAACATCAGAGAATGTCTCTCAAAATCACACAGCAACTGGCCCATAGAGAAAAACTTTCAGAAATTAGAAAAGACTGGAGCAGGCAGCCATCAGCACCAGAGCAAACCTCTACAGAGCCACAAAGCCCCTGGCAAATGTCAGAATACTGGGTCATTCAAAGTGTTTGTGGGGAATGCATGCAGGTAGCACTGCAGGCCACTATTGTTGGAAAGTAAATGCTGTGTTCACCCTAAAGAACAATTTGGCAATGCTCAGTAAAACTCAGGTTACACTCTTTTGAAGGAACAATTGTATTTATGTGCACCTGCCCTAGAGAAATTCTCCCACAGGTTTATAGGGACAATTATGTGTAGTGATGAGGGATACAGCAATATGAATGTCCACTGCAGGACAGTGGAGATGTAGGGTGTGCTAAGGCACATCAGGGGCTACCATGTCAGAGTTTGAAGAAGCAGATGAAATGTACATGGAAAGATCTTAGTAACTTGTGAATGGGGTCTTTGAGTGCAGGTTAATATAGACCGCTTGTCTGGCCTGCATAAGGCCCTGGGGTCCATCCCCCAATGCCTGTCTCAGACAAACAAATAAATAAATAAATAAAATGAAACAACAATAACAAGAAAAAAAAACAGGGAAGGTTAAATTTTCTTCTAAATAAAATTAGGTATGTCCCCTGAAACTTTTTACATCAATTGAAAATATAATCACCTGAAGAATGAATCACTCCTCTACCTATACTTTGTCCATGGTGATCTGTGAAAATGATTCAGTATTGTCTTGATACACAAAACCCCACAAAATCTCACAAATCAAGAGTTTCAAATATTTGTGCTCACTTTTAAAACACAGAGAAACTGTCAAGGCCATCAAGGATATGCATATTCAAAGGGCCACCAAGTATCTGAAAGATGTCACTTTAGAGAAGCAATGTGGCTGGGCATAGTGGTTCCTGCTTGTAATCCCAGAAGCTCCAGAGACTGAGACAGGAGGATCCCCAAATCTAGGTCACCCTCAGTAATTTGTGAGGCCTTATTCAACATTATGAGACCCTGTCTCAAAATAGAAAATTAAAAAGGACCTGGGGATGGACTCAGTAGTAAGTACTCCTGGATTCAGTCATCAGTAATCGACCACTGTTAAAATGTGGGAGTTGTTTTTTTTTAAATACTTTTATTTTATTTTTATGTGGTGCTGAGGATCAAACCCAGTACCTTCCATATGCAAGGCAAGTACTCTACCACTGAGCTACAACCCCAGCCCCAAAAATGTGGGAGTTGATAGGTGTGTCTAGGCCAAACTGTGGGACCCGCATGGATTCATAGACCAAAGTGCTGAATTTTGGCAGAAATGCTTAAATGTGACAAACGTAAAGCTAAACTTGAGGGTTTAGATGTGGATTTTCTGTTCATTGAATGTTTCCAGGATGAACAAAGCACTCAAGATACACTGCCACACTTACAGAGCTCATGGCCAGAGTAACCCATACATGAACTCCCCCTGCCACATTCAGATATGAGCCTTAATTAATAAGAACTTTTTTTTTCCCTAAACCAAAAGAAGAAAATGCACTCAGGTTTGCTTTGTGCTTGCCCTTGTAATGCCAGATTCCTGGGACCCCAATAGACCTCCAGGAGCCAAATCCCATGCATTCACAAAAGAGTCTTTATTGCAAGATCCACAACCATTTCCTATGCAGTGGTCTCAGGGAGTCAGTCCTGGTCCTTTGTTCAGTGAGATTTTATAGGTTTTGGAGCGATACTGTATGCCTCACAACATCACACAGCAAATAATTCCCTACCTCAGGAAAACCAAACAACAACTCTTAACATTAATTAACACATTCATTGGCAGAAACAACTTGGGTAGGGGTGATTGGTTAGTACAAAAGAGGGATTCCTTTGAACTTATTATTGGTTTAAGCCACAAGGGGTGTACTTGCTAAACTACATGGTTTCCCAACATGGTATCAACCACCATAAACTACTGGGGGTTCAACTGGCATCCCAGGTATTCTCCCTGTCTCATGCTGATTGGTGGTTTCTAGGGGTTTGCTATGGGTTTTCACCTAGCCTAACTGAGTCAGGGACAACTAGCACCTGCCACAGATCTCTCCAGTTATTTGCAAGTAACTCAGCAGGGTGGGTTGTGTGCCCAAAGGCTCTGTGGGTTTTAAGAAGGACAAGGGTCACGCCCCCTTCCATAGGACAGGCCTTGAGGCAGAAGCTGCTGTTTATTTTCAAAAATGGAGTCACATCATTTTCTCACCCTTGCTGAGGCTGGCTTGAGCTCAAGATCCTCCTGCTTCAGTCTCCCAAGCCACTGGGATTACAAGGGTGCACCTCCAAGCCTGGCTAACTTGTCTATGTTTATCTGAAATGGGAAAATAATTTTTACAGTGAATTGAGACTATCAAGAACTAGAGCCTCTCTTCTATCCCATCTCATCCACCCACCCTTTCCTTAATTCATTCAAAACCAAGGAATTTCAATAATGCCTTCAGCATTGGTCCATTTGCATCTTAATCTTATCAGGGTCTTCAGTCAATTTGTGATACAAAGGAAGGTCCCTCCCACTTGATTGGTGTGGCTTCTGAGGTCAGTTACTAGAAGCCCCACTACTGCAATGGTGCAGTCCATATCAGACTAATTCATTTGTTTCTTTCCCTAGACCAGGTACACACCTTCACCTGGTAGGGAAACTGAAGTTATAGCAGTCTGTCTGTCAAACTCAGGATCGCTGACTCCCAGGAGGGCATGTCCAGAGACCAACATGCCACCAGGCCTGAACCCAGGTCAGGGCACTGGATAATTTTTCTGCACTGAGCCACCACTCCTGCCAGTGTCCCCAGAGCTGCAGAGATATAAATTATCCAGTAAGCCAACTGCCTCACTGGGCTTACACAGAGCAGGGAGCTAGCTGTCTTTGGGAACTAACAGAGTGTGTTGTTACACAGGAGCAGGGAGTTGAGATGGACCAGCACCGAGTTCAAGACCATCCAGCAGCCAATGGCTGAAACCTCTCAGGAGCTCTAGTCACCTCAAGAAGAGGCAAGCACTTTGGTCAGGGGGGCCCAATGGGCTCTGAACATCCCAGGAAGTACTAGTGGCTGGGCAATTGGGCAGACACACACTCAGGCTGTCTCCTAGAGCCCAGGTCACCCCCTAAGCTACTGAAAACCCAAGCTTACATCACAGGAAACTAGAAGGAAAAAAAAAACAAAAAAGAGCCTTGAGGACGCCTTGCAGTACAATGCCCTTCAGCCAATGCCCTAGAAGGACTCCAGTGGGGACTTTCATACTGTCCCTGTAGACTCATGAGCTGGGACTGTGCCCTGAATGCCTAGGAGCCTTGAAGTCTTGGCTGTGGTGATCAGTCCTTATTTTGTTCCTTCACTCTTGAGTGATTTGCAGGTTCTTGAATAAGAAAAACTCTTTGTGTAATTAATTTGATAAGGAACTCTTCTTTTAGATGGACAGAGATTTCTCATAGTTTCTAATCTGATTGAATTTTTCATGATGATTAAAGGCATTTTTTATTCACTGCTTGTCTATTGATTCTGAGGAGGTGAGTCAGGGTGGGAAGCTATATAGGTGGGTCTGGGGTAAGAAGAAGACAATTACCCAGGTCAGAGCTGTGGGCTGAACCAAGGGCATCTCTGGAGATGTCAGGTTAGTGTGCTAACAGAATGTGTATTTGGGTGGCCACTTGCTGCTGTTTCTTCAAAACTGAATGTGACCTTCAGAGGAGGGGAGAGAATCAGCATCAAACAGTATTCTTTAAATGGTCTACAGTTACTTTCTTATTAAATAGGAAAGCACACCAAAATGAAATCTCTGGTTTGGGCCTTCTGAGTTGGCAACCATGGGATCCAGGACATCAGCTCTAGGTCAGATATGTTCAGGTAGTTACAAAATCCTGTACAAGTGGGCTGTGTCCAGCATAAGAGACTTCACAGATTGTAATTGAAGATCCCCCCCAAAGTGAAGGCTTGTGGGTGGGGTCACATGGCAAATGTCAGTTTGCTCAGGTTGTTTTAGCAAACTATCATCAGCAGGGTGCCATGTTGTTTACTAGTAATCCAAGCTACACAGGAGGCTCAGACTGGACCATTGCTTGAGCTCAGGACTTTGAAGTCACCCTGGACAACAGAGCAATGTCCTGTCTCAAAAAAATAAAAAGATAAATTACTATACACTGGGCTGAACTTCAAGGGATGCAAATACCTTCATTAACATGGTCATGGACTTTTAAACTTTTCTATTCTTTGAAATCCAGTAGGTTTTAAATTGAAGGCATTTGGATTTAGAGGGGCTTAGGTGCTAGGTCCCACTGAATCAGACTGATTTGTCTTGTTTTTCTCATCAGTTTAATTGCATGTCAATGGTCCATGGCATGGAATTGGAGTAGAGGGTCAAAGAGGAGTTGGAGTGTTTTTGTGGTTCAGATATACAGACAGGATTTCAATGGGATCATCCTTTCTTCTAAAAACCTAAAGTCTAAATCAGCTTTTATTACTCAGCAATAAAAGAGAATAAAATCATGGCATTTGCAGGCATATGGATGGAATTAGAGAAGATAATGCTAAGTGAAGTTAGCCAATCCCAAAAAACCAAATGCCATATGTTTTCTTTGATATAGGAAGGCTGATTTATAGTGGGATAGGAGGACTAGAAGAACTCTCCATAGGGCACAGGGGTTGGAGGGAAAGGGAGAGGGCATGGGCTTAGAAATTATGGTGGAACGTGATGATCATTATTATCCAAAGTACATGTATGAAGTCATGAATTGGTGCGAATACACATTGTATACAAGCAGAGATATGAAAATCTGTGCTCTATGTATGTAATTTGTTTAATTTTGTTTAAAATTGAAAGAAAAAATTAGTTCTCATGGATAATATAACAGCTGATATATAATATCAACATATTATGGTAAAACCATAGTGAGAGATTATAATTTTTAAATTTAATGTATTGATTGAGTTTTGAACTCAGGAAAGTGTGCCATGGGCCAAGGGTCAGGGTGGGTCTCTGCAAAGGGCAGAGGGCCACAGGTTATGTTTCACTTCGCCAGCATCAGGAAGGCTCAGCCTTTGACAAGTAGCACAGGGAGAGGCTAAGAGCTTTGGTCCAAGCTGGTGAAAGGACCAGGAAGAGAGTTAGTTATCTCCTGATTTAACTTCCACTTAACTTTGCTATGACATCTTTACTTGCCTTAACTACTCTTTGTATTATTATTATTATTAATAATATCTTTATTTTTATTTATTTATTTTTATATGGTGCTGAGGCTCGAACCCAGGGCTTCATGCATGAGAGGTAAGTAATCTACCACTGAGCCTCAACCCCAGCCTATTCTTTGTATTATTTAAAAGTTTGTCATTTAATAATCTTTAGTAACTTTTGCATCTATTCATAATTTAATAAAGTTCTTATGTAATTATCTTTGATATCGTTTGTACCCATTGTGCAAACTCAAATCTCACTATATTTTTGTAGTTTTTGTGACTCTTATTAAATATCTAACTAAAAAAATTCATTACTTAAATTGCACTTCACTAGAATAATTTCCAGAAAGAAAGAAAAGAGAGTGAAAGTGAAAGATGTGAGACTGGAGAACTGGTGTTACCAAATATTTTTTCTGATTAAAGGTCCTACAGAAAATCTACAAAATTGTGTAACATCATTATCTTTGTTTAGACATTTAAAATCTACATGATTCCAGTTCAACAGGGAGCCTTGTTTTCACTACTATTAAAACGTGCATACATGTTAAATCATACTGCTCACTACCTCTTGGAATTATAAGGACATTTAATATGTCCTAGAAGCTCCATACAATTTATTGCCCTTCGGATTCTAAGGGTTGCCTTAGTTCTAACCAAGTGGATGATTTTTATCTTGTACTATGAAAGAACACTATATTAACCTTAATAGAGTTTCTTGTTTCTGCAAATGAATCTGTGGAATAAATTCATAAAAGTGAAATTCCTGTATCAAAATAGTATGATTAAAATTGTTAAAACACGTGGATATGTTGCATGTTCCAGGAGCCTACAGAATTCATTCAAACAACAGTATTGAGAAAGGTCCTTCTCCCAACAATTTTTAAAATTCTTTTCTTAGTTATACACAATATCTTTATTTTGTTTATTTGATTTTAGGTGGTGCTGAGGATGAAACCCCATGCTTCACAGGTGCCAGGCAAGTGCTCTGACCCTGAGCCACAACCCCAGCCCTTAGACCTTTTAATAACATGGATTATAATGAAAATTCCTTCTTCTTTTTATATAGCAGGAATCAAATCCAGGGACTCATGCATGCTAGGCAAGTGCTCCACCACTGACCTTTATCCCTGGACCCTGTAATAAAAGTTTTGAATACTTTTTAATATGCCATTTAAATATGTACTTCTTTTAATTTGTGTCTAATGTTAGTGAAGCCATGATTATGTTTCCTAGTACAGAAGTGTTTAGTATTGTGTATTTATTTGTGGGAATTTTAAAAGAGTTCCATAATTTTAATGACTTTTCTAATTGAATTTTGGTGAATGATATTGATAATATCTGTCAATAATTCGTACTTTCAAAAGCTTACAGCATCCCGTCTTATGTACTTTGTTTCCTCTTTGCCTTTTTTACATTAAATTGTTTTGCCCCTACTCTCACCCAATATGTTCTCTTGATGAATCTTCAATTATGACTCTATTCTTTGACCTCATAACATCTCTTTATGGCTCCACTTAGCACCATAACAGTCAAGAACTCTGGATACCAGTGTAATTTGAATTCTCCTTTCCAGATTCCAGATTCACACTGCCCCCAAGCATCATTACTTTTCTGCTTCAGGAGAAACACTCCTGTAGTTTTAAGCAAGAACATGTCAGCAGTCAGAATTAGATAAACTTTGGTAAGGAAAGGACATCACTGAGTATAGCTCTGGAGTGCCAGAAGAAAAGATTCAGGAAGAAGAAACAACCTAGAGGTCCAGGAAAAAGTAAGTGTCTGGAGCTGCATTGGCAATAGAAGTCACAGTAGTCATCCTGGAGCTTGGGATATATCAAAGTTGTGTGCAGTATCTGAAAAACAAACAGAGGGAGAAAGAGAGAGGGAGAGGGGGAGGGAGTGGGAGAGAGAGAGAGAGAGAGAGAGAGAGAGAGAGAGAGAGAGAGAAGAAAGAGAGAGAGAGGGATGGGGAAAGAAAGAGAAGTAGGGAGGAAGGAAGGAAGGAAAAGAAAATGAAAGAGAAGGAGGTAGAAAGGAAGCCATTTGGTCTGAAACAAGAATGCCTAACTAAGACTGCATGCAAAAAACTGCAGGTGAAATTTTAACCCAGGAGGCCAATACCAAGAACAAATACAACTATAAATGTCATTCCAAGGGATTAACCTTTTATACTTGGACTTAAAAACCTAGAGAACTACCATCTTATGTGTTGATTCAGAACTAAACTGCTTCATTCTCTCATACACTATGAGGTGTAAAGTTTCTGATGCAATTTGAAGTCATCCCTTACTTTCCTTCTAAGGAAAGTGCTATAGAAGCTATAAGAACAAAACTTATTGAATCCACTTTATTCCCAGAATTATATACTAGAAGACTTTGGGACATTCTGGGTCTTCAACACAGATTCTTCTCCCAAGACAGATCTGTAATAGTGATAACTTTCATTAAGCTTTAACTCTTGGTGTGTTCTCAACACCCAAACACTCACACACATGACCACAAAAAGAAATAAAATCAACACTACATTCAACTTTATTCCCACTAACATATTGCACCTTTTTTTCTATTTTAAAATCTTTGAAAAGTGAATATAAATTGTTTAATAAAACATGTAAGTAATTACATGCTTTCTTTGTTTTCAGGATATATTCAAAATGTTTGTTTTATACTGGTCATTACATTTACACGAGGACAAAATTAAAAAATATAATAATAATAATAATAATAATAATAATAATAATTCCTCTCATATTTCACCTTGGAAGTTTGTGGGTTTTCCTTTTTTTAAGTGCTCTTCCATCCAAAATGCTCTCATAAATATCCTTTGTTCTCTTTTGTATGTGTTTACTTCATTAACATGAATGCAGGGAGACAAACCAGGATTTTTATCAATCCTTTCTGGGAACAGGAGTAGAGTTGGGCTCCTGAGTCGACCTTGTGGGTAGGGCCTGAAAGTGGTGGTGCTTGAGGGGTAGGCAGAGAACAGGAAGAGTGGACCTTGAAACTGAAGACCAAAGAACTGCTACACAGATAAATTCAGAAAGGAAGTTTTTCAAGTGAACGGCTTCAATCTGAACCAGACCCTACTTCCACCCTAAACCCACTTCCACTGTTGCTCAAAATTTGAGGCTGACTTTAGGACCAACAATTGCACTTGCCTCTTTAGACACATGCACATGAGCTAAGTTCTGAACTAGTTTCCCAACCCACCAGAGGGAGAAGAGACCTTCTCTCATGGGTCAGAATCAGGGATGGTTCTGTCCCTACCACATGGCATTCTTCAGTCTAAAGTGGTAGAGGCTGCACAACTGGTAGATGCCAGAAACGCCACTCTAAAGGAGCAGGCCCCAAGTTCCAGTGTTTTCCCAGGCCAGGTTCACAGGACCTCCATCTGCTGCATGTCTCTGAGGCTCAGAGCTGTTAAGTAAGTTGGACTTCTGATCCTGCTTGTCACCACCGTCTGCATGAACAGAATCCAGGACACTGGACAGATAGGGCTGTCCGAATCACAGTGCCCTCTCCCCAGTTCTCCCTGCATGGCCACTCAGAGGGCCACCTACTCCTTTGGCTACCAGCCTACACTGGCTTCCTGCTCCCCTCACAGGGCTGCTTGCTGGTGCTCCCACCAGTCAAGAAAGGAGCTTTCCTGGTTCAGTCCTCTGGAGGACCCTCACTGGCGCTCTCCAACCTACTCATCCACAGGGATATTCCTTTCGCATCCACAAAGAAATTCTCAAACGCACACAACTGGAAACAAACATCATACATTTCGGAACATTCTCTTGGGAACGTGGCCGGAAAAAAAAAAATCAAATCAATGTTTAACGCAATGATTTGAAGTTGATTTTCTGTATTCTTTTCATGAGATGAATTAAAATGCAGGAGGCCCTTCCTGGAAGCTAAAGGCAGAGACAATGAAGGCACAGGCGCAGGTGCAGGTTCGGGCCCTCTTCTCGGCCCCTCTGCCTACTCCTGCTCCTGTGCGCCTGCATCCACACCCCTGAATCTGGGTGATCGTGCCCTCGCCCTGCTGGCAGGGTCGCATCCGTACGTACATGACCCTAGCCCCGCTTTTACCTTCATCAGTCCTTTCCTCCATAAGAGAAAAATCATATCTTATGGCTGTGTTGGCTTAAAGACAATGTTAAAAATTTTACACCATATGAAACATTTTCTTTCAACTTGGAGTTTTTGTCCCCCCGCCCTTTATTTTTACCCCTCTCCTCTTTGTGGCTTTTGAATGAATTTATATCTACTTGCATGTGGCTTCAAAAGTAATATGAGGCCCCATCCATCTGGTGATGAGTCGGTTCTCCTTGGTCGCCTATTCGTTCTAGGCTGAAGCAAGGTGAATTCTAAAGCCTCTCAAATGGTCTCTCCTGTGCATAGCTTAGACACAGTTTCTGCCATGAGGGCAATGAGGCAAGGATTCCATAACTGCCAAGCAGTTAAGTGTGTACTCTCTTTTTTTTTTTTTGCTTTAAACCCTGAACTTTTGGCTCTTGACTTAAGCTCTTACTCTAAGTCCCTAGGACTCCCCAGTGCAGGCCTGCATCTTGAGCCTCCAGCATAAGGAGGAACACATGTGGCAGGAGTTCACATTTGGTGGACCCTTTTACTGGGCAGGCCACAGAAAAAGGCAGGAAGCAAAGTGAAAAAGAAACTTGTTACATACTGTCTGAACAAACACAGAAGTGTTACTGGAACATCCTATCTCTAGCTGAGGGTCTCTGGGGGAAATGGTGAAGATCTCAGAGACCAAAGGTGGGTGACTGAGGCAGGCAGGCTTGTGGCCTGGTCCCCAAAGTGCCTGAGTATCTATCTTGGGGGAGCTGGAGGGTGAACTAGTACTTCTCACATTCTGAGAAGCTATTTGTTACTTCACAAACCACTCCCTCTGGCATTTTGCCAGGCACCATCCAGACTTGTTTACAGACTCTAACAATTGAGGAGCTGTTTATTTTCAAAATATTCAAGCATATAAAACAAGTGGAACTCTGAGATACATACCATTGTTTCACTACCTTTCCATCACTTAATAAGTTGTAACCATATCGTGAGATTGTGTTCACCAATTTCATATGTCCTGATTTGGATTCATAATATTCTATTTCTAATGCCTTATTGCCAGCTATTGCCCAATTTAAATGTTTGGATAGTGATCATTTTCAGCTTGTAGGTGTGTGTGTGTGTGTGTGTGTGTGTGTGTGAGAGAGAGAGAGAGAGAGAGAGAGAGATGTACACTGACCAAAAAGTTAACATTTGGGTTTGAGTATAGATGTATTCTAAAATTAGGTTCATTCCTTACATTTCTGTCAGGAGCCATTCTCACACGTGACTGGGTGACTCCCGGTTAGGGTCTGAGGCGCTCTGGCTGTGTCGGAGCTTTCCCGGCCCTCTCCTGTTGAGAGAACCTGTCCGTGTGGGGGTGTAACTGACCACTGACCCCGGAGGCCCAATCACTGACCCTGACCTTGGAGTGCGGAACCCCCTTCAACCTTCATTGGATGGAATTCTCCCCTGAATTTCTTGCTCTCCAATAAAAGGCTACTCCCTGGCGTGCTCCCTCTCTCTCTCTCCTGCTAGCCCTGAGTAATCCTTGCTGCCCTGCTGGGCGGTTAGAGGAGGGAACCAGAGAGGGGAGCCATCTCGGACCTGGTCATAGAAAAAGGTAACTGAGTCTGTGTGTTTATTTCGATCTCACTAGCTAACTTTTATGCCAAGAACCTCATTAATGAAACCATTGCGCTGGCCGCATGGTAGACATTTCCCTTTAAAATACTACCCCCACTGCCTTCCTACTTATGTTGTCAAAGTGTAGTTTGCCCTCCAAAGTGAGGATAAATCAGTAAAACAAACTAGAATATATTCTAAAACTTTTCTTTGTTTGTAATTTTTAAATAGATTTTATGCATATTGTTCAGTCTCTTTCAAACTGTAAAATTTTGTCTGAGGAAAGGCCTACTTAGTTATAGACAAAGTAAAATAAGTACAGTTTTTCCTCAATGTTCGTAATGTAGCCTCTGTCATGTGAGTTGTTCCTTGGTAAGTTTCCTTCCCTTCCCTTTGCCATGTATTGTAAATTCTAAAGAAAGTTTGCACCTAACTTCCCACTATGTTCACTGCTACTTAGCCTTTCTTTAGATTGATGAAACCTACATCATTTGGGGACCTTCAGATTACATCAGAATGTGGAATGCACCTCCTAAGTCTTCACTTCTGTTCATCAGTTAACACAAAGCATGAAAATTGCTGTGAGATCTAACTTGCAGAAAAATAATCAGTGTAGCTAAAGAAATATAGAACTATTCCCAGGAGGTTCATGTTGGTTGGAACGTTTGGAGGAGGAAAAACGGTGAAGCAAACAGATGCCCTGGATGAAGATCATCCCCATCACACCTTCTTCCTGCCCATTGCTCACTACACCTCATTTGCCTTCCTTTACAACCCCATTCATGCTCCTGAGTTCCCTGAGGTGGTCTTTCTGGGAATGATGTTCACACCCCACGTTCTCAGGGTGCCAACCCTTAAGTAAACCTGATTGATTCTGAACTCTTGATTTCCAAGTATTTGCTTACCAGGGGTGAGTACATGGACTTGGATGTGGTAACACATTCACCTTTTAACAGTTTTGAGTTCACTGGGGACCTGTATCTGCATCCTTCTCATGCCATACATTCACTTTCGAGGGGCCCATCCAGTCCCTTGTCCTGAAATACCAAGCAGGAGAGTAAATCTATCCCCCACATGAATCTATTCCCCCAACTCAAGCTCTAATACTCCAATAGTGGATTCCTTTTTCTGTACTGAACACAGGCACTGGATGCACTCAGACAGCTCAACACTAAGCCTACCCTCCTTGTGGATTCCCTGTGTTGAATAATGATACCCAGAAATGTTAACAGAAACTCAGGAATCTAGGATGAATGTTCCCTCCCTCCCTCTCTCATTCTTTTTTTATTGGCATCCTTTTTCCTATTCTCCCTTTGAACTTCCCCGCCTCCTTCACCATAATCCTAACTCTAATTCTATCCAGAGACTGAACCCTTCATGCCATATTACTTATCACTAGTTGAAAAAAAAAAAACTGAGATATTCCAAATCTCAAGACCAGGGCATGGAGAGAGAGAGAGAGAGAAAGAGAGAGATATAGTGATAGAGAAGAGAGAGAGAGAGAGAGAGAGAGAGAGAGAGAGAGAGAGAGAGAGAGAGATTTTCAATGAGTTCACTGCTTAGGGTCAGAGTAACAGATATGACCCACATTCCTAAATATATTTTAAAATTTTCACTTATAACCCCATGTGGCAGTTTATCAGAGCTACCACATCTAGCTTTCTAGCCTTATGTGTGAACTTTCTGGACTATGAACATTGACCAATCCAGAAACAACAAGTGAACTGTGCCACTAGTCCCCAAATTTCCCCATTTTGCATTGTAATGCCTCTCTTCTCTATAGCCAATGTTAGCTAAATGTAAACTGATTTATGCTTTCCTTCCTCACATTTTCATGTTAAGAATACTTTTGGCTCTTAGGCCTGGTATACATATTTCCAGCCACACTCTACCCTTGCTGCTGGTAGTTGTGGAACTTACCTTAGGACCTGCCCCTTTTCTGGCTAGCATCTGGCATGGCCCAATATGGACAGTGATTTCAGGGAACTTTCAGTTTAAAGGGGTTTTCTTTAATATCACCCTCTATGTATGCATTCCCCTTTCTAGGGGGAATGATGTCTGCATTCACTGTCCTCAGTACATGTTCCTCAGGCAAGTGCACTAAGAATCACACCAAAGTTTGATGAAAGAAGAAATTCTCACTAGGTTCCTAGTGGTTCACATTAATGTCATAGCATTCACGAACTCAAGATGCCTTGTGTAATCTGAACTCAACTAGGCCCAGGCTCATGCTGTCTCCACACACTGCATGGAGACTCACAGGAGAGAGACACAGTTTTAACTAAGAGCTGGGCGAGCTCCTGGAATCAGTAACTGAAGACAGCCCTAGATTATTAGAAACAACTATACCCGAAATAAAAGTTGCACCAGGAATCAGACACTATGTGGAAGGATCAGGAAGAAATCTTCCATAAGTGTATTGGGAGTGCTACTCAGGGAGCTCCTCTTCACCCTGCAGGGACTAGAGACTCAGGGTACTTAAAATCCCTCCATCTTTTCTAGAGAGCATCTCAAAGCAAACTCGTTTGGGCTGCAACAAGGATGCAAAACTGACACGAAATGGCCAGGTGGAAGGGGGAATTTTCAATCCAGGAGACCAATGGAAAATGCTGTCTTTTTGGCTGGTGAATAAGGTGACACAGTGGAGATCTCTGTTGAGACAAGAGGCAATAGGAAGAATTGTGCACTTTCTATTGCAGTGTTACTGACCCTGGGGAATGTTCTCTTTTGTCTTCACCTGAACTACCAGGCCCAGGGGTGATCACTGTTACCTCAGTATTGAGCCTCAAATTGACATTTGAAAGGAGGGGGTGGAGATCCTTGCTATGGTTTGAATGTATCCCTGAAAGCTAATTCATAGGAACTGAATCCCCCATAGATCAGTATCTGGGAGGTGGGGCTTTAAAAATGTGATTAGGCCAGCAGGGCTCTGCCTCCATGAGTGGCTTCAGTGCCCTTTATGAAAGGGCTTTTAGTAGTGGGTCTTCACACACATGTTCCTGTGCCTTTCCATCATAAGACAAGGTACCACAAAGGTCCTTTTCTGTTGCCTGCACCATGTTCTTTGACCTCCCTGACTCTAGAACCCATAGAAAATGTGTTTATTTTCTTAATAAGTTGCCTGGTTTCTGAGATTCTGTTATAGTGACAGGAACCAAATTAAAAACAATTGTTACAATTAGGAGTTTTACTAATAGAGGGAATTATGAAAGAAAGTCACCCTCAATATATGCCACTTTGGCATAAGGATTATTTTGAACTAAAGGCATTTGAGTTTCTGAAACATCTCTTTATACCTAAAAATAGGGCTTTCCCAAATACCTTGATCATTATTAGTACTCACCCAGAAACAATTACATCTCCCTCTGATAAGAGAATTTGCCACCACACTCAACCAGACATTCTCTACAAACTATCTTAATTCCCTATTAAGGTAATTATAAGTTCTCCAATTCCACCACTCCTTTGGAGTAATTAGTTCTTTCTGTGATGCCTCCCTATACACAAAACTTAAAATTTATAAATCTGTTATGCCTTTGGTTCTGTTCAGCTGTTTCCATTTTATTTCACAGTCCCAACCAAGGCCATTGACCCTCCCAAGGCAGAGGAAAAGATTTTCTTTGTTTTCTTGGAAAGCATGGACATGTATTATTACTATCTTTCTAAGACATTATTGCATAGCTTCTGAGCCATGTCCATACTTCCCACAAGGTTCACCTGTGCACATTGCTGTGGTTCCAAACTTCCTTTCTGCATTTTTGCCTCAAATGTTAGAGAAAGTTTGTTGTGTTTCACCTTTTTTCAGCCAATAATGTCCTAACAAGTCTTGTTGTTGTGCTGCATATCTTGGTTTGGTGAAGGTTTCCTTAATGACATTTTACAGACATATCTCTCTCTGTTTACACTTTGTTTCCTCTTTCCAATGACAAACGAGGACAGAGACTGTGAAAGGCTCCACATCACATGTTTATCTGTGCCCCACAACTGGCCCTGGGGGGTTGAAACCATGGCCTGGCACCTATACACCTGATATTGCCAGCTTGCCCAGAATGTAGCCAATTTCAGACTGAAAAAGACTTCGGGGCTCCTCATGGGGAATATGCCATTCCCATGACCAGTCTCTGGCCATTCTCACACGCACACACCACACTAGAATTAGACTGAATTTGAAGGCCTGAAGTAGCTCTGATGCACACTTCTTCAGGGGAGTAACTCCTATCAGACTCCTCTTTAGATTCCTAAACTGGAGTTGTCACCCTTACCACTAGGGGTGCTAATTTCCAACATTTCTGCTAAGATACAAGGCAAGGGTGGAGGGGAAGTGTTGGGGGTTTAGCTCAGTGGTGTAGCACTTGCCTAGCATGCCTCAAGTACCTGGGTTCAATCTGCAGTACTGCAAAGTGTGAATGAATGAATGAGTGAAGTAGGCAAGGTGGGTGAGTGGGAGATAGGACTGATGGGCCCCCAGTTTATCTTTAAACAGCTCTCTGCCCTGGCCTCTTGGTCCTGATAAGGTGGCTGTAACTTTTCCTGTGGGGACAAGGCACTTCTTCCTTCATTCTCCAGATGTACAGCAAAAGAGGCAATTGGAGATGCTTCAAGTACCAGAGAGGGTTTTGGCTAGGGGAGGAACTGGTAGGATAGTGGGGGAAGACTGTAGTAGCCAGCTTGAGAGTAGGTGAGATGAGGGTCCAAAAGGGGTCCCCTGACCTCTCTGGGGCACCTGTCCCCTCCTGCAAACAGCTGAGGTTCATCTGGGAAAATGATGGAATTGATTTGATGGAATCAGCCAGAGGAGTGTGGGAGATCCTATGGGCAGCTGGAGATGCACATGGTGGAGTCTGCAATCTCCGTGGGCATCCCTTCCAGTAGTGCAGCTGTTTGAGGGAAGCATCAAAAGTCATGGGACAGAGCAATTTCCTTCTGTGCGGTGGCACCTCCATACTTTGTAGAAAAAAGTAATTCAGAGGCATCAGTCTTACTTGAAAAGTGAGTGGAAAGGGAGGGTTCAAGTGCTTGAAACTTTGCCACCACTGCAACACCTCAAAGACAGAGAAGCCATCAATGACTCATTTAAAATGTTAATTTGGCAGAACCCCAGCTAAGTAATTAGGGAGCCCTCCTTTGAAGGTTGGGGGCAGAGTTTCCTGTCCCAAAGGGATGCATTTCTCTGACTTGCCTTAAAAGCTCTGAGATGTATATAAAAGAAGAGGGAACCCAGACCAAGACAGAGGGGTGGCATGCAAGGAGGGCCCAGCACTGCTTCCTGCTAGCACAGCTGTTGGTGACCTGGAGGCCCTACTTTTCCCTTAGACCAGCCTGGTGCATGCCCGCCTTGGGTGATACTCATCCTGCTGTCACCACGTGCAGTCCTCTGGGTCAGCAGCCTGAGACTTCAGTAATTGGGGACCCAGACATGGCCAAGAAAAAGAAAGGTTTTGTTATGTCAGAAGTGCAGGTTTGGGGACAGCCAGTGGGAATGGAAATCTCACTAGCCTCATTGACTCACCAACATTCCTGCTACCTTCTCACATTTGGTGTAAATTTACCTGCTGCACCGCTGATGGAGCCAGAAGTAATGCCTTTGGCTTTGGTAAAGCCATAAACTGGGTGTGGATTTTGCAGGATTTTGGATTTTGATGCCAGCAACTGGAAGCGCAGATCACTAGCGCCTTACCCAAAAGGAAAGGAGCCTGCTTTTCAGCTTAGCACTGCCTCTAGTTGCATGGAGAGAACGTTTCTCCGCACTCTGCCCTTTCCCTTTTTCTGTCCTAGGCCAGTTGGTGCAGCCTTTCCCAGGTTGTCTTTCTGGGCATTCCCATTTGCTCTCTGACCAGCAGCGTGCCCCGGAGAGTTTTCCCGTCACAGCACATGTTCGCACCAAGCCTGGGTGGCACTAAGTCTCCTTTCTTTGCGTCGCCAGATTCTAGATAACAGAACCCTGGTTGGCGCCAAAGTGGAAGGTTGGCGCCAAAGTGGAAGTTTGTCGCTGGCAGCAATAGCTAGTTGAGGTCCTTTGCGGAATCCCAGCACACCATTCTTTGCCGCCTACTTTCTCTTGGTCTGGGCTCAGCTAGTTGTTCCGTTGGCTTAGCAAGCTTTCATTTAGAGGCGCCTGTGATTTCCATTCCTTCTCCGCCCCAGTACCAGAAGTGTCTTGATTGAAGGCTAAGCTAGAAGCCAAAGCGCTTCCCTGGGGTTCCTCCTTGGGTTTCCAGATCCTTGGAGTCCCTGCTTGTCCATGGCGAGTTGAGACTTAACACAGGAGGGCGATCCCTTAGTCGGAGCAAGTCCCGGATTGGCCATTTCTTAGTGTTTATTCCAGCCTCCGATTTTTAGAACTTGGGTTTAGCAGCAGCGCCTGTCATTTAAGTGGAAGCAAGTTCCGGATTGGTGAGAGCAAACTCCATTTCAGCTTTGTGGGTGATGGTTACATCGGGTACAAACGTGGGTACTGGCGAATGCCATTTTTCTGAAAGGCCAGTTCAACAATTGTCACTTTAGCACTATCCGCAGTTTCCTTTTCCTAACAAGTTTGGTTTTGCAATGGAGGGCTCCGCTTTGACTAAGTTCGGGTTTGTACCTCCCTGGGAAACCGCGATGTGGCCACCAAAGCCATTTCTCCCTTGCACCAGTTCCCTTATTTCCGCAGCGTGCAGCTGCCTGTGACTTTTGTATTCATGAAGAACTCAGGGAACACCGGCTATTGGGACTTTTAGGCATCGCCAATATCTCTGTCTTTTTAATCTTAGAAAATATAGGTTTAGGCAGAAAAGGTCTCAGATACATCCCACGGGAATATCACAATCCAAGATCACACCATGCAACAAACCATGGTTTGCAGTTTCCTTGTAGGGCTCTCTGTTTTTTTCATTTTGAAGAAATTTTTCTTTTGGTAAATTTTGCCGTGCGTTTTGTAGTGTTTTCGTGTTGACTTTTAATAATTTTATTACTTATTTGTACTTACGTAAATGTTATGCTTGTCCTAGGGATTCCCTCAGTGTCGCCCAGAAGCTTTGTGCCTCCTTCAAGGGCACCCCTTTCTGCACAGAAAAGCCCTCTTCACCATGGCTGATTTTGGGACTGACTGTCAGCAAAAGAGTCTCTGCAAAAGAGTCCAATGTAGATAAACCTCCTATTTTCCTGTCACCCTGTTTACTTGGCCACTGGCAGAGAAGATACCAGCACTCCAGGTACTGGACACCCCCTTACTAGTTTTCACAAACCTATACAGTATAGTACTTTGAAGAAATGTGCAAACAAGGCCTCTGGCCTTGAGCTGGGCTTCACAGAGATGTCTACATTTTTAAGATAAGTTACAAAACGGCTCCATAGTAACAGCTGGCAGGGGGAGGAAAGGAAGGGGAGAAGAAGCTCTCCCCTTCTCAGGTGTTGTCCTTGAAGAGTTAACTTGACCAGAACAGTGAAAGAAAAAGCTGCTTTTATGTGAACTTTTGCAGATTTTGAACTTCTGAGCCCCTCCCCTTACACACTGGGTATGAAACTCTGAAACTCCCTGAACTCGGGGTTCAGGGGATTGATTGATTACAGCAAAGGTTGTACCCTCTGAACCTGGCTGCAGCCAAATAAAACTATTTCCTGCTGTCTTCAGTGTCTTGCCTCATTTGTCCCTAGGACATCCTGACTTGTTCCTCCAGGAGCCAGTGTGACAGTTTGTGTGTGCTGTGCCCCAAAAGCTCACATGTGAGACAATGCAAGGTTTGGAGGAGAAGTGATTTGGCTTTATTAGCCTTAATTTAATCAATGAATGAATCCCTGAAGGGATTGACTGGGTGGTAACTGGAGGCCCATGAGGTGTGGCCAGAGGAAGCCATTTACTGGGGGCGTGGCTATGGGGTAGAGGTCCCTATTTGGTGGGTGGAGTCCCCCAACTTCCTGCTGTGGACCACCATGTGAGCTGCTTCCCTGTTCTGCCTGGCCCTAAGCCCAGAGGAATGAGGCCGGCCTTCCATGGACAAGACCTCTGAAACAGTGAGGCCTTAAATAAACTCTTCCTTCTATAATTGTGCTGGTTGACTCCTTTTAGTCACAGTAGCCAAGAAAGCTGACTAAAACAGCTGGGAAGCAGGGCTCCGCCTCCGCAAGGCTGGTGTGTGGCCAAGTTCTGGTGCCTGCACTGCTCCTAGCCCTACTGGGAGCGGAGTTTCTCACCAGCCCTTGGGGCAGCAGCGCCCAGCGATTTCCAGGTTGCCATTCTGAGCCAAGTGCCCCCAAACCGTGTCTCCCTCAGGAGACCTGGTGGTTTCTTGTGCAGGCGCTTTCTTGGTCCTAGCACTGCAATTTTCCCTGGGCTACTTTTCATTGAGGAGGTGTTCACTGAGAGGACTGGGCTCAGTTTTTCCATCACAGGTTGTGTTTTCACCTCCTGTTTGTTTTTGCGGAGGAAGGGTAACCAAACCCCAAGAGATCACCCCTTGGTTACTGCAAAGCCAATCAGCACAGGCAGAAGGCCTAGAAAAGGGCTACTACTTGTAGTAAGCAAGGGGCACACTGGGGATGATCCCAAACTGGTGACTGGTGTCCCCCAAACAAGGAAGGCTGGGGAAACACTTACTTGTAAGACCCCAGGCCTATGCATGCAGGTATGACTTGTGACAAGTAGAGGGTGGGCAGTTTCCTGTGCATGCTCAGTTGAGAAGCTTAGGAAGGCTGGTTCCAAGATTTGGGCTGAAAGGTGCTGGGACCCCTCCTAGCCTGAAACTGTATGCAATTGAGTGAAACCTGTGGGTGCTACAACAAGGTAGGTTTGGGGATCATCATGGACTGTAAGCTATAACACCACAACTTGAGCTCCTTTTGCAACTGTTTCATTGCAGCAGGTTGAATTCCATTTCAATATGGCATAAATCACAAATCAGATCAGTAAAATGGACATTCCTCAAAAAATTGAAGTAGCCCAGAAAATAAAGGTAATGCCCTAGTGAAGCCAGGAGAATAATCTGGTGAATCAGTCATTTATTCCTGGGTGCTCCTGTGGATATTTGTGAAAGCCTCCATGCCTGTTTTGAATCTTTTCAAGGTGCTTTTGGATTTCACAAGTGTTAATATTAATGCAGTGGGAAGTATATTGGCAATAGAAAACATATCCTTCTTGCTTGGTTGGAATATAACCTAAAGGAATTTTGTTATGGCACACTGATTTTCCTAAGAATTCTATAACCTTTTGCTGGGTGCTAGATGGCCCAGGAGGTTTCCTTAGTTGTGCTCTTTTAGGGTGAAAGACTTGTCATCACATGTAAAAACACAGGCACAAGCTGGCACATTCCTGAGCATGTTTAGTCCCAGACCATGCTTCTTCAGACCGGGTTCACTGGTGGCAGAGGGAAGCCCTCCTGGGTGGAAAATTTGGCATTATAATGAATTTGAAGCCAGTGGCCTCCAGATTCCTGGTGAAGGGGTGTTTCCAGGCAGCTTGGACAATGGCAGCTGCTAGATATAGCCAAGTCCTCCTCCTGCCTTGCTTGGAACTGCCAGCTCTAGTCTCAGGAGTCCCACTCATTCATCCTTGAGGACCAAAGCACCTGAGGTGCCACCTCAGGCTCCTGGGTCTTGTGTGAACTAGGGTCAAATCATGTGATGATATGGGTCTTCCCCGACTTTGGACAGTCTCTTTTGCTTCCTTAAAAACCAGAGAGGAGCCAGCCAACAAGGATTTGTAGCAGACCAGTGGTATCCCAAGTTTCTAGCTCAGGAACTCCAGGCTGAGTGAGTACAAAGCACACCTGCCCAGGGTCCATCCCACACAGTCCTCATCACCACTAAGCATCCACCTCTCATGTGCAGACTTCCAGCTTAACCAGGTCCTCCACCAGAACTATAGCAAAGCTTCTTCAAAGTCCCTGTGTTGGCAGTGATGGAGCAATAATGGATACTTGCCCAGCTTTATGTGGCCGATCCACTGCAGCTCCATGGGATGCGAATCAAGACAGTTCTCTACTTGTATATGTGTACTTCTGCTGAATAAAACAGAACAGTGTCCAGTAACCAATCATTCCTATGCATGTACATGTAAACTGGGATTTTAAAAACAATAGCCTCAACTTATCCCCATGAGATTTGGCTACCAAACGAGCTTCACAGTCAAATATATACTCCAAACATTAGGTAAAAATGTTTTTGGATTATTGTATTGCTAATAAAGAGTCATTGAACTGTACTCCAAATTCTTCCTTGCATGAAAGCCACAACCCAACCCACTATCAGGAGTTGGGCGCAGTGGTGCATGCCTCTAATCCCAGCGGCTCAGGAGGCTGAAACAGGAGGATCAAGTGTTCAAAGCCAGCCTCAGCAACTTAGCCAGGCTCTAAGCAACTCAATGAGACCCTGTCTCCAAGTAAAATAGAAAAAGTTGTGTGTGGGGGCTGCTGGGGATGTGGCTAAGTGCCCCTGCCCTGGTGCCAAACAAAAAGAGAATGCCTACGGGGCCACCATTCTCTTGGCAAAAGCAAAGAATATTACATAAATCCTTCTCTTTCCAGTGAGAGGTCTTATTGATGTCAATACCAGAAATAGTTGAGGAGGAAAGCGAGAAAAAATTGGGGGAAATAATTCCTTTCCATTGCTTACTGATAGTTTTTCTTATCTGTACCTCCTGAGAAATAAAGTGCAATAAAGTAAATTAAAGACTTTAAATAATGGCATTTCAGTGTTCCTAAGATACATCTGTGTCACACTTCCTAGCCTAGGTCTTCTTTGGAGAAACTCACTAAAATATTCCCTGAAATACTGAAAATGCAAAGTTACCCTTCAATGGAGCGCAACACATGGGAAAAAAGTAGTACTTTGCAATTCACAACAGGGATGTGTATGGTTCTTCAATATTAGAACCCACATCAACAGAGGCCACACAGAGAAGTGTGACTGCAAATGGAGAAGAGGATGTGCTGGAAACTGGGGTCTATCTAAATGTCCTGACATTTTGCAGCAGTCCCCAAGGACGAATCATTATCTCTAATTTTCACTTCCTGATATCTTTGATATTGTGCTGATCATCTATTTTATGTCAGTGTTCTCCTTGCTTCTCAGAATGCAGTGTGTGTTCTCAATTCCATTCCCTGTTGACCCTATTGACCCTATTAAGGTTCTGGCACCTTAGGCAATTAATGGATGTAGGGATTCCAAGCAAGACCCAGTCTCAAAAAATAAAAAGGGGTGGGGACTGGTAGTAGCTCAGTGTCATAGCGCACCTGATTTCAATCCCCACTATCAGGAGGAGGTAGGGGAAACTGCACTCTTATGACCTGATGGCAGATTGATAACCACCCCCGCAGGACTTTTGACAGAATCAAAATTACTGAGCGTGAAAGGCAATGGAACGCATTCCTTAAAAAACAAAGGAAGACATGAGAATAGAAATAAAACGAACTGAGTGGGACTGAAAAAAAAGACAAAAATATACAAAATGCATAAATACTTAAACCAAATCAGTATGTAAAATCAGCATGGTGGCTCATGCCTACTGTAATCCCAGCAACTTGAAAGGCTGGGGATCATAAGTTTGAGGCCAGCCTCAGCAATTTAGTGAGCCCAGTCTCCCAAGCAACTGAGCCAGAGGATGTCTTAATAAATAAATAAAGATTTTAAAACCACGTTGTAAAAACGAAAGGGATATGAAATGAGCAAAGCCACGGCATTTTTTTTTTTAAAGAAAAGGAATAAAAAATAAAATCGAGAAACCAATTCATTCTTTGAAGCTACAAAATTCTGAGAGTGATTCTAAAATCGTACATGTCATTTCTAAAAGCTGAAATGGATAAAAGTCTAAAGTTATGGAAGGGAATGTGTAATAGGACGAATACAAACGTTTGAAACAGAAGAAAACGGCAAGTAATAGGCGACCTGAAACGTTACAGAGAATCGTCAGGAGAAAGAGAATTTTTAAAAACTGACAAAGAACAACTAAAGGCAAATCTCAGTGCGTTTTGATTTCCTAGTGAAGTTGTTTTGTAACCCAGAATCTTTTCACAGAGTAAGATCCCAGCGGCTCCTTCTCCGACCTAAGGCTGCCTCGCTGCCAGAGAAGGATGGGCAGCACCCCCAGGCGTTGAGAACTCGGGGCGAATCCACCAGGAGGGCTGAGGAAAGCAGGTGCGGGTTCCACCAGTTGGAGGAGACAGGTCGGGAACTGAACCAGAGCCGGCTGGAGGGCACTCGGAGAGACACTGGTCCGCAGAGGTCTGGGAGTTTGGCCGCTTGTCGCCAGGGTAGCGGGTGGGGGGCTGCGTCCTTGGCAGTGAAATCTGCTACAGCTTCACTACCTCGGGCTCTTCCGCAGGCTCCTCCCCATCTGCCTCCAGTTTCTGGCGTCGCAGCTTCCCGGCCTCGGATGGTTCCCAGGAGCTCTGTACTCCCGCGGAATCCGTTTTGTAGGTGGCCCCAGCGCCCCCGCCAACAGGACTGGAGAGCCGCTCCCAGTCGAAGTCACAGTTGTCACCGGGAGAACTCTCCTAGGACAAGGCCACCAGCTTCTAAGCACAGGAGGAGGTCGCGCCTCTGGCGCCACCTCCAGGGAATCCCAAGCCTGCTTCACAGGGCCCAGAAAATGCTGCTCCATCGCGTGAGCCTCAGAGAAGCAGGACAGAAGCCTCTGCGCTGATGGAGAGAGGAGGCAGAGCCTCCCACCATCCCAAGTATTTATGTCCTCTAGGCGGAGGGCGGAGACAAGCCAGAGAGGCTAAAACGCAGTGACAGCAAACTCCAGGAGCTCAGTAGACGAAAACAATAGGAGAGAAATTTAGATCGCACATAAAACGGAAAGGATTAAACGCTACGGGAAAACGTAGCGAAATAAACAAAGGAAATCAACGGAGCTGAAGGGAACTGAACTAAGAAATCCAGAGCCGGCTCTGCGGCCGGCATCACTGTGGTGGTTGCACAAATCGCCTCCTGCCCGTTTTTGCAGTATCCTGCCAGCATTGCACCTGGCCGCTGTGCGGGCTCCGGCTCTCTTAGACCCACAAGGGTGTCCTGTTTCTGGCACCAGTTTCCTACCGAGCCGTGGCATTTCTCCCGGCTGGGCCTGTGGATGGAGCTGCTGCACCCTCTTCCAAAGCTCTTGCTTCTCCGGGACCAACCGACTAAAGGACTAAACGCAGCCCAAAGCGGTGTTCTTTTGACAACAGCAACGCCCTTCGCTGGAGCCTGGTGTCTCCTGCGCCACTGTGTCTGGGTTCTCAAGCCGCTAGGCACAGGTCTCATTGCCAGGAGACCTAGGGGCCAGGCAGTGATTGCCGTCCCTTGTAGGTTCAGTTTCCCTTCAGCTCGGTTTATTTCGGTTTGTTATTTGGCTACGTTATCCTGTCGCGTTTAATCCTTTCGGTTTTCTGTAGGAGACTCCACCCGCCAGAGAGCAGTGTCGACCCAATAGCCACGCCCCCAGGGAATCCCTTCCTCAGACCACACCCCACCTGCCTCCTGAGTCCATCTCATCAGGGATTCCTTCACCCAGTAAATCAAGGCTAATTAAGCCCAATCATTTCTCCTCTAAACTTCGCATTGTCTCACACGTGAACTTTCGGGGCACATCACATAAACACAGGCTCCTGGAGGAACAAGTCAGGAGGCACAAAGATTTCCAGACTGCAGATGGCCATTGTTGATTGCCCAGTTTCTGGTCAAGTAAGCCAATCTAATCAATTCTCCTTTGATAATCATACTTCCTGTTGATTCTTTTCCTCTGGAGACCCCTGACTAATACAAAATTTCCTTCCCCAAATTTTGGTACTGAGTGATTTTCATGGTTATTCACATCTATGTATTTTCTACTTTACCTTGTGCTTTTTTCCTTGATCAGAAAATTATTTGAAATGCTTTTTGCTTTCTACAAATGTGTGAATTTTTACTTTCCCTTCTTTATTATTGATTTCTAGCTTCATCCCATTGGGTGTTTAGAAGACACTGATGGCTCTTTAAAATGTTTTTAAAAATCTCCATTATGGACCATGAATACCTTTCATGAAGGATTATAACCTAACTTACACCAAAGAGCCCCAAGTCATCCTCTTATATTGGTGACTCATTTTTCAAGATATGAATAGTACAGTCAGATATGAGTAGATCAATCAGACTAAAGCACCAGATCTGAAAACCAAAACTCATTTTCCATTTTTAAATTGGTTTTTGGAAGTATTTCTACCCACAAGTATTGTACCCTGTAGGCAGAGTTCAGGAAGAAAAAGGGTTACAACCAAACCATGCTGTGAGAATCTGGGTATTGTGCTGACAACCCTGCTAAAACCAGAAGAAAAATATCTATTTTTCAGTGACTTGTATGGAGCAAGACAGCCTCCCAACTACACAAACTAACAGATTTTTGGTGTTGTTCTTAATCTCATTAACTGAACTTTGTGGTGGGATATCCTTTTAGGATTAAAGCCAACACCACCCAGGTTCCCAGTCTATGGTTAGAAAGTCCCTGGAGGCCAGAGGGGTTTAAGAACACCCAAACTGCTGCCTGCTAAGTCCCACAAACTTGGTGGTGCCTGGTGTGAGGCCCACAAAGCCATAGAGCCTCATTTTCCCTACTCTGTGCCACAGGCTTGGAATTCTGCAGAGCAGGCACCAAGACTCCAGAGGCCTCCAACCCTAAACTCAATATGTCCTGAGCCCTTGCCACTGCCCTTCTACACCCACCCAACAGATATCTCCTATGACTGCCAAGACTGCCATGGTGACCTGCATTCTACACCCCGAGGGCTTGTTTCCTAGCATAGGTCAAAAAAAGGTGACTTTCCCAGAGAACACAGCACCTTGTGCCAGGACACAGAGCCTCCTGTCCTGAACCAGGAGTCTGTGAACAAAAAGAAGCCCCAGCGCCCCCAGAAAAGTTGGGGGTCTCACAGGTACCCGTCTATTGGTTGCCCGCCAGAGCTCCCTTGTTGTGTGATAGGTGCACAGGTGAGGGATGTCTGGAGCCCAAGACCTCTTGGTGGTGGTGACCCTTGTAAGAGGCCTCTTCCTCCTGCCCCTGCCAGCAGCCAGGGGACTAGCCAAGGTTGTTGGGAGGGGATTCCAGGTCTTCTGCGCAGGACTCCCTGAGGCTGTTTGAGTCTGCCACCTTAGAAACCCAGGATCATTGAGAATTCCCCTGCAACTCTTGTTTAGAAAAGCATTTTGGAAGGAATCATGTTTTCTCAATCAAATTGTGCCCAAATGTGAAATTCTTTGTTGTATGGTCCTCCTGTTGGGAATGTTGGGGAAGGTGGAGGCTCAGACTGCTGGGTGGTAAGAGACCATGTCCAGATTTAAGAGGGTCAAGTCTGTATTTAAGGGGGGGCCTCCCTCGTTGTTATTGTTTTGCTTATTGGCAGGGTGGGTTAGTGGCTTTTACTAGGTATAGGTGGGTTAGACGGGTAACTAGTGTACCAGGGGTTTCACATGCTGTGTCTCCAAGCAGATACACAGCAGCCTTGAGCACCCAGCTTGAGAAAAGATCTTTCTGTACCACCCTGTCCTCTCTTACCTCTAAGTCTATCACAGGGGTGCTCCTGCCATATTGCAGGATTTAATCTCAGTCATAGTTTTGGATTTGTTCTAGTTTTCTTCTTGTTTCAGCCTTGGTAGGCATTGTTAATGTTAGCATTCATCCAACTTGATAGGCTTGAGTTGCCAATGATTAAGAGGCTTCTGGGTGTGTCAATGAGGGTGTGTCTAGAAATGATGGGCATGTGGGATAGCCAACTGAAGTGGAGTCCCTCCCTAATGTAGTCAGCACCATCCAATAGGATGGTGGCTTGGATGCAATAAAAGGGGGAAGAACAAGGCAGCCGCACCAGATACAACTGCAGTTCTTTAGAAGGGGTTCTTTTTTATTTATTTATTTTTTTTTTTTTAAGAGAGAGTGAGGGAGATAGAGCGGTAGAGAGAGAGAGAATTTTTAATATTCACTCCTCAGTCCTTGGCGGACACAACAACATCATTGTCTGTATGTGGTGCTGAGGATCGAACCCGGGCCGCACGCATGCCAGGCGAGCGCGCCACCGCTTGAGCCACATCCCCAGCCCTAGAAGAGGTTCTTGATTGCTGCTGCCATCACTTGAGGATATCCAACTCTTGCTTCTTCAATCCTCCAAAGTAGGCTCTGCCATTGATTGTCCAGGGAGTTTCTGGAAGCCTTCTGTTTCAGTACCTGAGAGCACTATTGATTTCTCTTGTTTCCTGGGGCTTAAGCCACTTTTAGAGCTACAGGTTCCTCCAGCTCTATAGCCTGCAGAGGGCCATTGGGGACTACCCAGCTTCTGGTCAAGTAAGCCAATCTAACAAATCCCCTTTTTATAATCATACTTCCTGTTGATTCTGTTCCTCTTCAGAAACCTGACAAATACACCTTCCTGGTCACTGTTCCTGCTTCATCCATAAATTCCTGTACAGTGTTTGTCATTGTTATTTATATTAATGTATCTTCTACTCCCCGTTGTGCTTTTCTTTTTGATCAGAAAATTGTCTGAATTGTTTTTTGCTTTCTACAAATTTGTGAATTATCACTTCCCTTTTTTTATTATTGATGTCTAGCTTCCTCCTATTGGTTGTTACAAAGACACTGACAACCATCTTTAAAATACTTTTAAAAAATCTCCACTATGGGTCATGAATATCTTTCATAAGAAACTTGACATAATGTGCTCCAAAGAGCTCCAAATCTTTTTATTATATTAGAGATTTGTTTTTCAAGATATTAATTGGATGGAGTCGGGTATGAGGTCATAGACCAATGAGATTGGGTATAAGGTCATAGATCAATGAGATTTTAGCATGAGATCTGAAACTCAAAACTCATTTTCCCATTTTTAAATTGCTTTTTGGAAGTATTCTTAGTCACAAGTATTCTACCACTCAGGAAGAGTTCAGGCAGGAAAAGGGTTAAACCAAACCATGTTGAGAGAATCTGGGTATCCTGCTGACAACCCTGAGAAAGCCAGAAGAAAAATGTGACTTACATGCAGCAAAATGGCCTCCCAATTACAGAGACTAAGAGATGATAGGTTTTTATTGTTGTTGTTGATCTCATTAATTGAGCTTTGTGATGTGATTTTCTTTTAGGATTAAAGTGAGGTTCCCAGTCTGTGTTTTGGAACTCCCAAGAGTTCAGTGGAGTATAAAAATGCAAAAGGTGCTCCCTGCTAAGTCCCACATACTTGGTGGTACCTGGTGTGAGGCCCACAGTGCCAAGGAGCAGCACTTTCCCATCTACATGCCACTGGCTTGGAATTCTGCAGACCAGATGCCTGGGCCCTGGCCACTTCCCTTCTATATCCACCAAGAGGATAGCTCCTGTGACAGCCAAAACTTTGACTGCAACCTGCTTTCCACACTGCAAGGACGTCTTTGCTGGGAACAGTCTGAACAAAGTGACTTTCCCAGAGCACAAGGTACCTTGTTCCAGGACACTGAGCCTCCTGTCCTGCACAAGGCGTCCACAACCCACACCAAGCCCCCAGTGCCCCACCATCGACCAGCAGCTGGGGCTCCCTTTTCGAATTCCCGGTGCACCTGTGAGGAAAGTCTGGAGCCCAAGACCTCTGCTGATGGTGATCCTTGTAAGAGACCTCTTCCTCCTGCCCCTGCAAGCCACCATGGGACCAGCCAAGGCTGCTGGGAATGGATCCGGGCCCTTCTGCCCAAGATTCTCTGAGGCTGCTTGAGTCTGCAACCTTTGGGGCCCAGCAGCGCTGAGATTTCCCTTGTTTGGAGGAGCATTTTGGAACAGATCCTGTAACAGTAATGCTTGTGAGTCTGCTTCTATACCACGGAGGCTTCAGAGCTATTATGCATGTTTCTTTTATTTTTTATTTTTCTCAATATAATTGTGCTAGAATGTGAAATTCTTGGGTGTAGTGTACTCCTTCTGGGGATTGGGCAAAGAGGAGGCTCAGAACACTGGGGGGTGAGAGACCATGTCCAGATCTAAGAGGGCCCATCCTCATTACTGTTGCATTGCTTATTGGCATGGTGGGTTGGTGGCATCTTGTGGCTACAGGTCGAGTAGACAGGACACTTGTGAATTGGGTGTTCCACAAGCACCACATCTCCAAGCAGATACAGAGCAGCCTTGAGAACCCTCGTGAGAATAATCTTATGTGCCACCCTATCATCTGTTTCCCCCAAGGCTATTTCAGGAGTGCACTGATACCTTGCCACCTCTGCCTGTCTTTCTTTCAAACCCACCTACAACCTTCTTCTTGGGACTCAGAGTCTGCCCAGGCAGTTAGGATTCAAAGGAGTCAAGAAGCTAGAGTAGAAGATCAAGTCCAGCCAGGGGAGGGCAGGCCACTCCCAGTCTGGATCTCAGCTGCCACCACACCCTTGACTGCACTCACTTTGAGGCCTCTCAACAGACCCCAGTAGCTAGACCTCCAAACTCTGGGCCTAGGTATTCACCCATTGGCATAGATCTTCCAGAAGACTTCACCCAGAATATTTTGCTGCCAGGGGACTTCCAAGGAACTCTACTAAAGCTGGCCTTCTTGGGTTTTAAAAGTTTCAACTTGAAATCGTACTCTGGTTTTTACAACCTTATCAGATATATCCTCAATACTTTTAGATAACAAATACATCCCCAGTAGTTTTTGGTGCTTATTTTGACACATGATCTAGTGCCATTGCAGAAGCTTCTCTTGAATTTGTAATTCTTTTGCCTCAGCCTCCTAGGTCACTGAGATTACAAGCCTGTACTAACCTGACACATATTGCAAGATTTATCTTTACAATTAATTTAATATTCAGGGAGCTGGAGTACTGTTTCTCAGTGATATTTTACAAAATATCAAAATGGAGCTAAATTTTTGCTCCAGTGAAATAACTGAAAAAGGACAATTATATAAATGAATTCTAATGAATATATTGCAAGTGATTCTGCTCTGCTAAATGTGCTAATGTCTTTAGTATATAACTCTGGGAAGAAAGTGGATTCAATAAGTTGTATTTGATAAGACTCAAAGCAAGGGATACCTTCCATTTGCAACAGAAACATTACACTCTGTAGTGTATAAGACAATGGAGCAGCTTGGGTTTGAATCAACACATGAGATGATATTTCATAGGTTTTTAGGTCCAGATATAGAAGTCTAATCCCTTGGATTGAAATTTATGTTTGTATTTGCACTTGGAATTGGTCTCCTGGGTTGAAATTTCACCCTGAGCTCTTTCCATATAGTCATAGTTTGGCGTTCTTATTTCATCTATAAGGGCTCCCTCTCCCTACCTTTCTCCTTTCCTTCCACCTTTCTATCATTCTTTTTCAGATACTGCACACAACTTTGATGGATCCCAAGCTCCAGGATGACTACTGTGACTTCTACGGCCAACGCAGCTCCAGACACTGGCTTATTCCTGGACCTCTACGTAGTTTCTTCTTCCTGAATCTTGCCCTCTGCTACATTATCTTCTAGCAATCTAGAGCTCTATTCAGTGATGTCCTCGCCCCACCAAGGTTTCACCTAATTCTGACTGCTGATATGTTCTTCCTTTAAAATTACATGAGTGTTTCTTTTAGAGCAGAAAAGTAATGAGGCATGGAGGTGGTATGAACCTGGAATCTGGAAAGGAGAGTTCAGATTACTCTGGGTATCCAGAGTTCCTTACTGTTATGGTGCTAAGTGGAACCATAAAGAGATATTATGAGGTCAAAGATTTGAAATCATAATTGAAGATTCAGCAAGACAACAGATTGGGATGAATAATAGGGAAGAAAAAAATGGATATGAATGAGGTAAAGAGGAAACAAAGTACATGAGAACTGGACACTTAATGCTTTTCAACATACTAATTATTGATAATTAGATATAATCAATGACATTCACCCAAAATTAATTACAAAAATGCTCAAAATTACAGAACTCTTTTCATATTCCCTCAGACAAATATATAATACTACAAGCTTCTTCAGTAGGAAAGATAGGCTAGTCTCACTAATGTTAGACATAAGAAAAGTAAAAGAAACACACATTTACATGGCATATTAAAAAGTGCTAAGGGGCTGGGGATGTGGCTCAAGCAGTAGTGCGCTTGCCTGGCATGTGCGGGGCGCTGGGTTTGATCCTCAGCACCACATAAAATAAAAGATGTTGTGTCCACGGAAAACTAAAAAAAAATATATTAGAAAAACAATTTTCTCTCTCTCTGTCTCTGTCTCTCTCTCTCTCTCTCTCTCTCTCTCTCTCTCTCATCTATCTATCTATCTATCTGTCTATCTATCTTTAAAATAAAAGTGCTAAGAATTTTTATTACAGGTCTAGCGATGTAGGTCAGTGTTGGAGCACTTGCCTAGCATGCATGAGTCCCTGGATTTGATTCCTACTTTATAAAACAGAAGAAGAAAATTTCATTATAACCATGTTGTTAAAAAGTTAGCAAAAATATGTTCTTCAAAACTGGTTGTTTCGTAGGATACTTGAATATGCAACGTAGCCATGTGTACTAACAATTTTAAACACTTTTTGACACAGGAATTCCATTTTTAAAAAATTTATTCCACAGATTCACTCCTGAAACAAGAAACTCTATGAAATAAAAGTGTTTTTTTCATAGTACAAGATAAAAATGATCCATTTAGTTAGAAAGAAGGCAACACTTAGGAACCAAAAGGGAATCGATTGTATAGAGGTTCTAGGACATATTAAATGTCTTTATAAGTCCAAGAGGGAGAGAATACTATGGATTTTGCATCTATGTACATGTTTATAGTGATGAAAACATGGCTTCCCATTGACATGGAATCATGAAGATTTTAAATCTCTAAACCAACATGATGATGCTACACAATTTTACAGATTTTATGTAGGACCTTCAATCTTTCACTTTCATTTCTTTTTGTGTCTTCCTGGAAATTATTCTAATGAAATGAAATTTAAGTAATGACTTTTTTAGCAAAATATTTGTAGAGTCACAAAAACTACAAAAATATACTGAGATTTTAGTCTGCAAAATGGATGCAAATGATATCCAAAGTAATTCAATTAAGAAGCTTATTAAATTATGAAATGGATACAAAAGATACTGAAGATTATTAAAAGACAAAATTTTAGATCATAAAAAGTTTAATTAAGGTTAGTTAAAGATTAGTTACATAAAGGTGTCATAGTACAATTAAGTGGGGGTCTAGTCAGGAGATACCTTCTTCTCTTCCTGCTAAATTTTCTAACTCAGACCAAAGCATTTGGCCTCTCCCTGTGCTACTTATCAAAGGCTTAGCCTTCCTCAGGCTGTGGAATTGAAACAGAACCTGTGGCCCTCTGCCTGTTGCAAGAACCCACCCTGACTTTTGGCCCTAGGCACACTTGTAGCTTCAGGGACTCATTCCTGCACTGAAAATCCAATGAATATAATAAATTAAAAATCATATCCCTTCACTATGGTTTTAAGACAATATGTTAATATTATGTATCAGATGTTATATTAGGAATGAGAGTTAATTGTTTTCTTTCAGTTTTACAAGAAATGAAAACAATTTTGTAGGCCCCTAAAGTATTGTAAGGCCTTAGATTACTTTGTCTAGTGGGTGGGTTAGACCTGCCTGGTATCCTAGGGATTTGTGTTAGCAGCAGCTGGGCTCTGGCTCTAGAGGGGCCAAATTATAAACCCACTTTAAAGCAGAATTCACTTGGTCCTGCATGTTTAAGATGAAACTTTGTGAGGGAGTCTATGCTTTTTTTTGTGTTTTCATAGACTCCCAATGATAAAAACTCCTCCTCCTCAGATCTTTGTGACAAAAATTTGATAGTAAAACCCACACTGTGGCTTCTTTCTCTCAAACAGAGATTTCTTTAGGAATCATTTTCAATTCAAGATCATGAGACTCTTGATTGTATTTCAGGAAAACAATGCCATATAGAAAATAAACATAATCTCCTAGGAGAGTCTTAAATTTTTAAAAAAAGGGCTGGGTTTTGACTCAGTGATACAGCACTGCCCTAGCATATGGGAGCCCTGGGTTAGATCCTCAGCAGCACATAAAAATAAATACATAAAAATATAGTTATTAGGTCCAACTGTAACTATAAAATAAATATTATTTTTTAAAGCATAATTCCTTTCAATGTAAGATTTTGAAATAGAGTTAGTGATTGTGAAAGTCAGCCAGCTTTGTGTATTATCTCTATGCAATTGACCATTATCAATCCCTAAAATGTCTGTAATTCTACTACTCCATCATTTATACTACTCAGAAGGTTGAGGCAATAAAATGTCTGTAATTCTACTACTCCATCATTTATACTACTCAGAAGGTTGAGGCAAGAGGATCACAAGTTCCGGTCTAGACTCAGTAATTTAATGAGGCCACAAACAACTTAGTGTGACTCTCTCTTAAAAGATAAAAACAGCAGAGGATGAAACCCAGTGTTAAGGTATTCCAGGTTCATTCCCAAGTACCAATAAGAAGAAAAAAAACAATTGAATGTCAGTTTTTCTTTTCTATTAATTTATTCTGCTAGCATTATTTTTTATCATGTGCTATGCTATGTATTTCTTCCCATGATTATCAATACTGATAGCATAAGTTGTATAAAGACTTAGAGAGTTCTAATTTTGTTTTATGCAAATTTAACCAAAGGAAAGTACAGCTAATTATTTGGCTAGGCTGTGTATGTGTGTGTGTGTGTGCGTGTGTGCGTGTGTGAATGTGTGTAAAAACAATGAAACTTCCTCAAAAATGGAAAGATGTTCCTTTTTGTACATCTACTTTTGTAACGTATAAAATCTCCCAAGGTCTGGAAACTTTGGGCAGTGGCATATATAGTCGTGTCTCATTGTGTTTTTTTTTTTTTTCTTTCTTCCCCTTGGTGGTGCTGGTGATTGAAACAAGGGCTTCACACATGGTCAACAAGGCCTCTACCCCTCACCTCCATCTCAAATTTTTTTTTGAGATAGGAACTTGCTTATTTACTGTGGCTGACCTTGAACTTGTTTCCCCCTTTTCTCAGACTCTAAGTCCTTGGGACTATAGGACTGAGCCACTATACCTAGCTTCCTGCCTTTCTTTATCATGGAGCCTAATTCTCCAGTTGTTCTCAAGTTTCAAAAAAATCAACAAGGAGAGGGAGAGGATGAAAAGCTGATTTAGACTTTAAGTCTTTAAAGTGAGGGTGATCACATGGCATGTTTCTCTATATCTGAACCATAAAAACACTCAAACTCCTCTTCCATGCCATGGACAATTAAACTGAGGAGAAACACAAAGCAAACAGGTCTAATCCCACTGTTCAGGAAGACCTAGCACCTAAACCCCTCTAAATCCAAATCCCCTTAATCTAAAGCCTACTGCATTTCAGGGAACAGGAAAATTTAAAAGTTCATGTCCATCCTAATGAAGACATTTACTTCCCTTAAAGCTCAGCCCAGTGTATAGTAATTTATTTTCATTTTTTGCTAGAGGATGTTGCTCTGTTGTTCAGGGTGGCTTCAAAGTCCTGGGCTCAAGCAAGGTTCCTGAGTCTGAGCCTCCTATGTAGCTTGGACTACTGGTACACATCATAGCACCCTGCTGATGATAGTTGGCTAAAGCAACCTGAGCAAACTGATATTTGCTATGTGACCCCACTGTCGTGAAGGGCAAAAGGTGCAACTTATGCAGTCCTGGTGGAGAAACAAATAATGTCCATGTGCTTCTGCCATTTTCAATGCTTTGTTCACTCACTCATATCACTCAATATAATTTTACTCTATAGGTTCTTAATCAAGGAACTGACAATCCTTAATGTTAGGCACTGCAATAAACATAATCAATTCACAGTAAACAATCTAGGTTAATTCTAAGCACTGAAAACACACTTAATCATGACAGGCTCATGAAAGACACTCCCTGTGCATGCTAAGCTGAAGTGTCAAATTAAACATCTCAAGCCTTGGGCTCTAAGTCCAGCACATGCACACTTACTCTGACTGTGGAGGTCAGATCAGGAACCAAGGCAGGCTTCTCCTAGGGTGGAGCTGATGTCTGGCAGAGGAGGCAGTCATAGGGAAAAGTTCTTTCTCACTAGAGTTAAGAGGCTGCTGTAGAGTCAAGAGCTGTGAGCACAATGCTGTGAGGATCAGGCAGATGAGAAGAGTTGGGATGTCAGTCTAGGTCCTCATCAAGCTCTCAGGCTTGTGTGCATCTGTGTCAGCTAGCAGAATATCTGTTTATTTGACCCATCATTTATACCAAAGTTGGGGGCTTCTTACCATCCTTTCAATCCCTATCAACTGCCACCAGGTTTCTCAGTGACATCATTTGCTCTGGGGTTAAACATCTGGTCTGGTTATTGCCACCCTGATTTTCTTGCTTTTTGCTCTCATCAGGGTGAGGGCAACATGAGAGAGACTCGACTCTGAGCTTGTCAGAGTAGGGAGAAGTGACTAGTTTGTGTTTGAGGGCCATACTAGAGGGCTCTGTAGGTAGGCATGCCTGGTGAGACTGCAGGTTTCAAACTGGAGGGTTAAAATGGAGTTGCTTAGGCTACTCCGCCCTTACACCCACCACTGGACAGAGCCCACCAGGGCAGGAATCTGTAACTGCCTGGACATGTCTGACCTAGAGCTGATGTCTTGGATTCCCTGGTTGTCAACTCAGAAGGCCCAAAACTAGAGATTTCATTTGGTCTCCTTTCCTAGTTAATGTAACTGGAGACCATTTAAACGACACTTATTGATGCTGGTTCTCTCCAGAGCTCAAGAAGGTCACATTCAGTTATGAAGAAACACCAGCAATTGTCCACCCAACTACACATTCTGTTAGCACACTACCCTCATATCTCCAGAGATGCCCTTGGGTTCAGCCCATAGCTCTGAGCTGGGTAATTGTCTCCTTCTTGCGCCAGACCCACCTATACATCTTCCCACCCTGACTCACCCTCTTAAAATCAATAGACAAATAGTGAATAAAGGAATGGCTTTAATCATCATAAAAAATTCAATCAGATTAGAAACTATGAGAATTCTCAGTCCATCTAAAAGAAGAGTTTCTTATCAAATTAATTACACAAAGAAGGAAGATTTAAAGTTCAAGACCAGTCTCAGCAATTTAGAGACATCTTTGTTTATTTATTTTTTGTTTGTTGTTGTTTTGTTTTTCTTTTCTTGTGCATGTGTTTGTGTTCATGTGTGTGCATTTTCTTCTTCTGGTTTAGGAAAAAAATCTTTTTCAGTAAGGATCATCTCAGTGGGATAGGGGGGTTCATGTACAGGTTAATCTGGCCATGAGCTCTGTAAGTGTGGCAGTATATCTTGGTTCGTTGCTCATTTGGATACATTAAATGACCAAAAAACCTACATCTAAATCCTCAAGTTCAACATTCCTCTCTCCATATTTCAGAATGTCTGCCAAAATTGAGCACTTTTTTTTTTTTTTTAATCTATAGACCCTAATTTAGCCCCACTCTTTGGTCTAGACACACCAATCAACTCTACCATTTTAACAGTGGAATGGCAAATATTTTTTGTTTGTTTTTGTTTTCTCGGTTACTGATGACTGAACCCAGGGGTATTTAATACTGAGTTAATCCCCAGGTCATTTTAAATTTTCTGTTTTGAGACAAGGTCTCACTAAGTTGCATAAAGCCTCACAAAGTTGCTGAGGATGATCTTGAACTTGGGAATCTCCTGTCTCAGTCTCTAGAGCTTCTGGGATTACAGGCATGAACCACTATGCCAAACCACATTGTTTCTTTAAAGTGACATTTTTCAGACACTTGGTGGTCCTTTGGATATGCATACCCTTGATGGCTTTGGCAGTTTCTTTGTGTTTTAAAAGTGAACACAAAGATTTGAACCTCTTGATTTGTAAGATTTTGTGGGGTTATGTGCATCAAGGCAATAGTGAGCTTTTTCACAGATCACCTTGGACAAGTTATAGGAAGAGGAGTGATTTATTTTTCAGGTGATTATATTTTCACTTGATGTAAAAAGCTTCAGGGGACATATCTAATTTTATTAAGAAGGAATTTCAACATTTTTAAAAATTTATTTATTAATTTATTTTTGTGGTAGCATTGGGAAGTGAACCCAGGGCCTCATACAGGCCAGGCAAGAACTCTACTACTAATCTACAATCAAAGCCCTTCTTTGCGAGTTACTAAGATCTTTTTATGTACATTTCATCTTCGACTTTGAACTCTAACATAGCAGTCTCTGATGTGCCTCAGCACACCCTACATTTTCATTCTCCTGCAGTGGACATTCATATTGCTGCTATCCCCTGTCAACACATAATTGTCCCTATGCACCTGTGGGAGAATTTATCTAGGGCAGGTGCCCATAAACATGACTGTTCCCTCAAAAGAGTATTACTGGAATTTTGCTGAGCATTGCCAGATTGTTTTTTAGGGTGAACACTGCATTTATGTTGCAACAATAGTGTTGTGCATTACTGCATGCACACATTCCCCACAAACACTTGGAGTGACCCAGTATTCTGACATTTGCTGGGGCTTTATGGTTTTGCTTTGGTATTGATGGCCTCCTGATCCAGTTTTTTCTAATTTCTTAAATTAGCTCTTTGTGTCTGTTGCTGTGTGTTTTTGAGAGACATTCTCTGATGTTCAGTCTTAAATATGTCTTTGCTTTTTGAACAGATTATGAGTTATCTTCATCCCTCATGCTTAAACTGAGTGTGGTCAGTTTCTATTCCTAAAGGCAAAAGGAACACAACTGTGCCTACCTTTCAGCCTGTTACAATTTCTTTTATTTTTATCAACTGCAAAAGAATGGACATAGGTTTCATTCATAAAATATACATTTTCTCCATAAAAGGTATTAAAATATTTCTGCTTTCAGGATGTTCTTATCAGGTTAGTTTTACATTTTGATTTGAGCAAAAATATGGGTAAAGAAAATGCCTTTTAAATTTTTATTTTGATATTTTACAGTTTTCCTTTCATATAAGCTGTTCAATCAAAAAATAAATTGTCTAAACAGACATTTGACATTTTCTCTCTATATTAATTGCATTAATACAGGGATCCAGAAACCAGAGGCAGAAGTTCTGCCTTCTAAGACCTCCTCTTTCTGGTGGGTATTAAATCATATCTGAGTGACATTAGTCTGAAAGGGACCAGTTTCTGGGAGAGGCTGTGCTGGGCAGGGGTAGTTGTGTGAATGCATTAGAAACTGGACATTTCCAGGCCCTTCCTTAAGTAGATGCAGAATAAAAGTACTATTCAAGGAGACACACTTCCCACCTAAGAAACTCCCACCACACACTCTTTTCTATACTTGGATTGATTTGTTTGAGGCCAACAGTGGGGCTCCTTTGCATTGCTCCCCCTAGATACCTTCCATACCTCTGCCCACCAAAGCAAGAGGAACCCTTCTCTAAGGCTCTGATATCAAGTCCACAGCACAGCTCAGAATCAGAGCTTTGTCACCCACCTCTTGCAGCACCCTTCCATCCTCTCTTCTCTCTTCATTCTGCCTACTGTTGAGCAAGTGAACCAAATATTTATGAGGACCTGTAAAAACAACATCAATTGCTTATTAGAAAGTAAAAAAAGAAACATGTGTAAGAGAGAAATCTTAGATTTGTCTGAAAGAGGAGAATAAATAGAATCTCTCATATTGAACACTCAGTACTCCTAGGACTCAGTGGTCATGGGCCAGGGTTAAAGATCAGCATGTTTCTGGGCAGCCTGTCTCCAGGACTACATGAATGTGACCAAGAGAAGCTGCCAGGGTAGGCGACTTCATGGTTGCTTTGCAGCATGGCACTCTCCTGAGGCTGAATTTGAGTTCTTCTGTGTCATGGGCATAGAGTTCCAGGGAGGCAGGCAGGAGGAACTAGGCATGTTTCTTAGTATCTGGGCTGCAGGCAACTGACTACATCAAGGGCAGGCCCAATATAGCAGCCCCCATGGCCTAGATATCAGTTCCCACTAGAAATGTAGGCTGTGCCAACAGGGTTCTTCCTAGCTTAGGATAGAAGGGGAGTAGCCATGGCCTAGAATCTTCTGAGCTCAGTGTCAAAAGCAACTGGGATCTCAGTGTCATCTCTGCAGGATCCAGAGCCTGCTTCACACAGGAGTAAATGGTCCATGATGATTTTGGCCTCTAGATCAGGAAAAACAGTGTTAGGGCTGAGAGAAGTGGCAAAGGATTGAGTGGCTGCTAAGCATTCAGATGCTTATACATGGCTCTCTTGCACAGTCTTAACGTAGAGTTCATTATGTTGGGTGATGATGGTACCCTTGGAGGCAAGTTGCTTCAAAAGGCTGGGTCTGATGAACTTCAGTAGAAAAGCAGTCATCTTCACTCGACTATCCTGTATATCTAAGAAAAACAAATCCAAAAAGCAAAACAAAAAAAGGAAAGCAATCATCTTGAATGCACTTATAATAAATCAAAAAATGGTATCAGTTATTCATTAGATTAAGGTTAAAATATTTTACAAAGGCTTACTTATTATGAAATGCCAGTCTCTCTGTTTCCTTTACATATGTGATATCCTATGTCACATAGCATTTCTTCAGGGCATGTACCTTCTTCTTCTACAAAGGCTTAATTCATTATTCCAAATCAAACCACAGGCTATGCTGTAGCTGAAAATGAAATTTAGGACCTCTTGGAGAGGAATGTTTGAAAGAAGATGGAGATCAATTCTCCAGTCTTCACTGGAATTCTCAGCTGCCTGTTTTGTTTCTGTACAGATGAATTTCTACATCAAAAGGACTAAGCGGAAGAGAGAGGTGGTGGGAGGGAAGGAAAGGGAGGGAGGGAAAGCTATAGCTTAAATATCAAATAACTAAATACAGTTCAGATTCAAATTCTTGTCTCAACTTATAACAGATTTAAGTGTCATTTAAATTTTCCAAGCCACAGGTGGTGGTGATTGATTAACCTCTGAGTGAGAACCAAATTGTTAATTTCAAAAAGCAGACTGTAGATTTTAAGAAATCATAGAGGTCAGTCAGGCACAGTTGTCTCATACACCTGTAATCCTAGCTACTAGAGAAGCTGACACGGAAAGAGTGAAAGTTTGAGGCCTGGCTGAGTAACTGAAGGAGATCCTGTCTCAGAATGATAACAAAGGCTGGGGATGTATCTCTGTTCTAAAGTGATTCAGCTTCAATTCCCAGTACTGAAGAAGATAAAAGAAAATGTAAACAAAGTGACAGTTCCTGAGACATAATACGACTAATAACCCTTTTAAAGTTATATTTATTCTTACGTGATTGGTGCTATTATGCTAAAAACATAACCCCAATGAAGGACAAATGCATGACCGTGGCCCTTTAAACATCTCCCTAATGTAAGAGGATTTTTCACATTCTTGTACCAGATCCACTTTATATTTATTTTCTTTTTGAGTAAGAGTCTTACTAAATTTCTCAGGTTGTCCTAGAACTTGAAATTCTTCCATCTCAGTCTCCTGAGTGGATGGGATTACATGCATGGCCCACTGTTGCCTGGCTATCGGATTCACTTTAAAATTGTCAGAAGTACATACATTTAGTATCTTACAGGACTACAGTCGACTGTGATTAATGATCCTTTTACTTTCAATGTCATAAACTCTGCATTAGTATTAACTTAAGCATATACAGAGTGCTTATCTTTTGCCAGGTGTTATGAAAATAGCCATAAGTATGTCATATTCCCTCCGAAATGTGGAATTTTTTAAAAAAACATTACTTTAATGTAGAATAGGAATTATTAGGGACCGGAAAGGCGTCAAGAGAAGGTGGAAGAAGAGTGGATGGATGTGACCATTACATTCCATATGTATATATGGAAATATAACATTAATCCCTCCCCAATATGTACTATTTAATATGTGCTAATAAGTAAATCAATTTTAAAGGCATTACATATGCAAAGATAAATAAAATCCATTTTTTCCCTCACCTTTAGGAACAGGCACAGAATTCTACAACCCTAGAGCTCCACCTAGAAAGAGAACAGGGTTAGGGAATAATTCCCCAGCTTGCAAAGCCTCCAGGAGACCAGAACCCAATCTAGTTTACTGGGGCTGATGAGCAGAATTCTTAAAAGCACAGAAATGACTTCCACATGGATAGGATTGGAGACTTCTGTCTAAGTACCTGTCTGGTGTTGAGAGCCCCAAGCTGCTGCAGATGAGGTTCTTGTCCCAGTAGATTAGGAGATACAAAAGAACAGAAGGGAAGAAGAACCTAATGGAGGCCATATGTGCCCCCAGAGGCTTTCCCACAGCCTGCTCCTGCTTTCTTGGTCTCTGAAACCCATTTCTGTTTCTGATCCACTGTCCTGTGCTGCTGTCCCCACTCAGGAGCCCTGTAGATTCACACCTTCCTGGGTTGGGTTGGAAAGGCACAGGGTGGAGTGGTGCCCAGATCTTGAGCCTCGAATATGCCTTGGCACAGGGACAGTTTCCTTTCTGTGCTTTTCCTTTTCTAGACATTTAAGAAGTTTTGCAAATTAAATCAACATTATTTGGTCTATAATAATATAATGATATTTGTCTTAATTGGTTTTATGGATTGTGAGGGAATA
Source organism: Callospermophilus lateralis (assembly GCF_048772815.1). Lineage (NCBI taxonomy): Eukaryota > Metazoa > Chordata > Mammalia > Rodentia > Sciuridae > Callospermophilus > Callospermophilus lateralis. Next base: position 93,993 of record NW_027513048.1, read on the forward strand.
TTTCTCAATGACATTCTATCCCCTCTTCAAATAAAGAAAAAAAATAAGTCATCATTTCATGAATTTATTCAGTTAGTTATTAAGTAGGAGAGCAAAACCCTCAGTGAATAGGGCAACAGAAGACCCTTTTTTGTCCATTTGCCTCTAGGTTCAGACCTGACTTTTGCCTTCCTATTCCCTGGTACCAGCACTAGCTTCTTCCTTGGGCCCTGGCTACAATCCTATCCCTATCTTTCAGAATCCCTTAAGTGAGTTCACACCACACCTATCATTGAAAGTACATAATTTGTTATGGAAAATTGAGATTTCCTCATTTATCTTGTTTTATTTTTTAGAGTAAAAAACTAGAGGGCCATTATGAAAGGCAGAGGTTGGAAGATGACAAAAGAGCCCCTCTCAAGAATGAAGAAACTTACTTCCATGCTGAGGATCCCAGGTGGCTGCATGCCTGCTCTATGTATGCCCTGTCCAGTCACCTGCCATTTGCCACTGTGGAGCTCTGGACTGTTCTGATGCTGAATGCCCTTACCTGCCCATGCCCCGCCAAACAGAGAACAAGGACTTTGCCCCTTTCAGCAGAAAATAGCTTGGAGATGTCATTGCCCACTTTCCATAGAAATGGAGGCTAGAAATTGACAATGGGGAAATGTAACAGGGGTTCATTTGATGCTTTCACTATATCCCTTGGGGCTTTGAAACTTAGATTTTTTTTTTCTTTTGTCCAACCTCTTCTCCCTGATCTTATTCCTAATCTTTTTCCTATCCTTTTTTTCCCTGCTCTTCACCTTCCTGATCTCTTCTCCCTAATCCCATTTTCTCTGAATCACTTCTATAAAAGCTCCCTGTTCCTGCTGATGGGCAGGATCACAGACTTTGGGACAGGAGACCCCTGTGTTTCTCCTTTGTTAGCAAAGCAATAAACCTTCTTTTCCCTTTTATCAATAAAAAAAAAGGGGCTTAATTTTGATTTTTCAATTGTATGCATTTGGATAAATGGAGTCTACTCTTTTCCTGCCATTAGATGTGAAAAGACAAAGACTCTTGATCTCCCATTCCTATTTACTGTTCTAGGTTTATTAAAAGGTGTTTTAGAAAATAGAGAAAGATATCTAAAGCCATAGATAAAGTAGGAGATAGTGATAAATTATAAAGGGTATCTTTTAATCACTAAAGGCAACTGAAATTAAAATGATGTTGCTGAGACAAAAGTTTTCATTGCCTAAAATAAAACTTTATATCCCAATGCCATCAAAACCCCCAAGTATATCCAAACATTTGAAAGGGCAGATGTTGGAGCACCAGGGTACCAATGACAAGTATTTCTAACTGATCCAAAGTAGAAATCAAGAGCTCAGAGTTTTGTTTATACTTCCCTGCCAAATGGCACATAGAAATCACAGCTCATCATACCTCACGAAGCAAAGATCTTCTCTTCCCTTTTCTATAATGGCGGGTGGTGTGCTGCAGTGGCAAATACCAGGATCTGGTTTGTGAAAAGAAAATAGAAAAGGCTTTGCCCTGTAGGTCCAGGTCATGTTGGCTGTGGTTTCTAATCTATTAGTACTGTGTGGTGTTGTTCCTTTCTGTGGGCTTCACCGAAGGGCTGGTTAGAACTGCACTTCCACCTACTGAATCAGAATCTCTTTTTAAAGTATGGGCTGGTGATTCCTTTTTGCATTAGAGTTTGAGGTGCACTTTGCAAATTGGATCCTAGGAATTTGGAAACTGGCTGAGGAAAAATAAATATATGGAGAGTTCAACAGCTCAGATTGCTGCATCCAAATGGATGACAGTAGACAAACACTTACACTTGTATGTGCCCCTCCTTCCCTGGGCACCTCTGGGCAGGGAGAGGGGCAGCAGCAGAGGTGGCCTGGACATTCAGCTCTGAGTCAGTTGGGCTCATCTCTTTTGATTATTGCTGCCAGTTTCATAGGGCAGAGGGGCCTTAGGCAGATGTGGGGCTGAGAGAAATGTTCAGGGCTATGGAGGGCATGAGAGGGAGATGCTGGAGTAGCGGGAGGCTTATCTCAGCTCTGTTTGTCTACAGATGTGCTGGCTTTGGCTAGGGCTCAGGGCTGGCTCTGATTCCTTCTAACTCTTGGGCACAGACAGTGTGTTTTGTTCTCTTTTTTCATTTTTTTAGACTTTCTCTGAGGGTCTCTTCACATCTCTTTATCTTTAGACCTTCTTCTTTGTTGGGGCCCCATTCTAGGTCTGGATAATGGGCTGGAAACTGGAATTATAACATATCTTGGAGTAGCACAGCCTGGCTAAATCTGCATATGTATATTGCTGCCTTTTGTTCCTATAAATTGCAATGCTAGTGTAGGATGAGAGAAGGAAGACTAGCTGCCTTCTCAGTTTGGGTCAAACTCCAATTAAATTCATTTTTCCTTTTTATATTGTTTTTGCTTATTTCAGATGCAAAAGCCAAATCCACTCCATCTGAACACCAGCAAGGCCTCTGCCCCGGGGGTGCCATGAACTGGGAGGTTGAGACAGGAGAATCATAAATTCAGGACCAATCTGAAGTGAGATTCCATCTCAAAAGCGAAAACAAAATGATGATGACTGAAGACAAAACCACAAAAGTTTAGAAAAATAAACTCTGCTCAGTTATAATTTGGCAACTTGCCATCCAAGACAACACAAACTCCCGGTGTAATAATTTTTCTGGAAAATCAACAGTTACAAGACCCGGATTCTCATCCTGGCTGGATACTAGAAACATTCAAAAGAACTGATGGTATCTGGGCCCTGACCCACCAAAAATTGGTCTGTAAAAATGTCATTCGATGTAGTTAGCAATCTGTTAAATAGACTTCCTTGTCAAACCCAAAACTGAGAACTGTTTCTTCATCATTTTCACAGAACTTTGTAAATGAACTGCCTTGCACTTCAGATAAGTTCATCAAATATTTAACTGAATTACTCATATTAATCAAACTGTAGATGAAGAGACACCCAAACCCTAAATTAGCTATAAACCTTAAACTGCACCCAGGTTCTTAAAGCTATCCAAAAATAGATTAACATGAGTGTATTATCAAAAGGTAAATTTAACTTCCACAAAGTCTGCCGTTAGGGTGAGCACCATACATGACATCCTAGGGGACTTTCTCCAGAAGACTTCCCCATTCCTGCACTATTGGTCAAAGTAGGAGGACAGCAATTTTAGATAAGTTTAGTATGTTATGTACCACAGACCTGAAGGAGAGACTGACCTAAGCAAAACTTTACCTAAATAGACCTGGGGAAGAAAAACAATGGCTTTCATAAATTGAGAACTTCTTAGGAAACGGGTGCTATATTGAGTTCTTTATAAATAACAAGCCTCACTATTACCCACCACTTGGAGATGAAGACAGATGAGAAAACTGAGGGATGGAATGATTAAGTAACTTCTCCAAGGTCTCCCAGCTCAGGAGTGGCAGTGCTAGGATTTGAACTCAGGCTGTCTGACTCCAGACTCATTATCTCTCCACTATGCTACCTCTCCAAATGTATTATTAAACTGTCTTTCTCTTATGTAATAAATTAAGACTTTTCCCATTTTTTTCCACTTCCACCTAAACTCATTTTTCTTGTATTCCATTCCTAGCTCATTGGATAAACTTATTTATAAACCCATTCTTAAAAATTGTTGACAAGACTCCTAAAGCACAAGAAATAAATCAAGAATCAATAAATAGATGGATTCAAACTGAAAAACTTCTTCTCAGAAACAGAAACAATGAGGTGAAGAAAGAGCCTACAGAATGGAAGCAAATTTTTACTCTATGCACATTAGAGAAAGCACTAATGTCCAGGATATGTAAAGAACCCAAAAAACTTAATACCAAAAAAAAACAAATTACCAAATCAATAAATGGGCTAAGGAACTGAACAGACACTTCTCAGAAGATATACAACTGACCAACAAATATATGAAAGAATGTTCAACTTTTCTAATAATTAGAGAAATGTGAATCAAAACTACTCTAAGATTTCATCTCACTTCAGTCAGCAATATTTCATCTTGGCAAGGATGTGGGGGGAAAGTCATACTTGTACATTGCTGTTGGGACTGCAAATTGGTGGAGATTCCTTAGAAAACTTGGAATGAAACCATAATTTGATCCAGCTATCCCACTCCTCAGTTTATACACAAAGGACTGAAAAACAGCATACTACAGGGACACAGCCACATCAATGTTTATAGCAGCACAATTCATAACAGCTAAACTGTGAAACCAATCTAGATGTCCTCTGTGGATGAATGGATAAAGAAAATGTGGTATATATACACAATGGAATATTATCCAGCAATAAAAGAGAATAAAATCATGGTATTTGCAGATAAATGGATGGAGATGTAGAATTGTGCTAAATGAAGTCAGTGTCAAAAAACCAAAGGCCAAGGTTTTCTCTGATAAGTGAATGCTGATCCTCAAGTAGGATATCATGAGAGGAATGGATGAACTTTGGATAGGGCAAAAGGGAGTGAGGGGAAGGGAGGGGACATGGAGATAGGAAAGATGGTAAAATGAGATGGACATCATTACCCAGGTACACATATGATGACATGAATAGTGTGACCTTACTTTGTGCACAACCAGAGAAATGAAAAATTGTTCTCCATTTGTGTACTATGAATCAAAATGCATTCTGCTCTCATGTATAAATAATTAGAACAAATAAATCAATTATTTAAAAAACTACAATCTGAAATGAACATGGGAAGCCAACAATATAGACAAGCAAACTATGAGTTCTTCCTCTGATTACTGTTACATTACGATTTCTATAATGTTGCCCAATGCCAAATAGGTTTTTTTGTTTTGTTTTGTTTTGTTTTTTATACTGGAGATTGAAATCAGGGGCACTGTGCTCCTGAGCCATATCCCCTGACCTTTTTTTTTTTTTAAGTTTCTGAGGGCCTTGCTAATTTGTTGAGGCTGGCATTGAACTTGCCATCCTCTTGCCTCAGCCTCTTGAGTCACTGGAATTACAGGCGTGTGCCACCATTTCCCCTTATTTGTTTATTTTTATATGGTGCAGAGGATCAAACCCAGTGCCTCACACATGCCAGGCAAGCGCTCTGCCACTAAGCTACAGGCCCAGACCTTCTTTTTATGTTTTGTTTTGCTAAGTTGCTTAAGGTCTCATTTAAGTTTTTGAGACTGCTTTTGAAATTGTGATTCTCCTGCCTCAGCCTCCTGCATTGCGGGGATTATAGGCATGCACCACCATACCTACCTAATGTTAGGTAATTCTGAGGATGAGAAAATTTAAAGGAATGTGTGAGGTGCCCCATAATATCTGGGTTTAAGACTTAAGATTGAAGGGCTGGGGTTGTGGCTCAGGGGTAGAGCACTTGCCTGGCATGTGTGAGGCACTGTGTTTGATCCGCAGCACCCATAAAAATAAATAAATAAAATAAAGGTATCATGTCCATCTACAACTAACAAACAAACAAACAAACAAAAAAGCACCTTACGATTGAGATCATAGTTTGGAAAGAAGGGAAGCAACTTGATTTTTTTCTTCCCCCAGAGGAGACACAAGTCTGGGTATAGCAGGAGATGACCTGAGTGGGAACCAGTATGTTCCAGAACTACCTATGTGTACTAAAAGTCAGGAAAGAAGAGACAAGTTTGTCTACCAGTCTAAGTCACTAAAATGCCTCCCTAAACCCATTGGGAAAAAAGTTAGGATTTACTACTTTAGTACCAAATAGCTTCACTCATTTAAATAGAATTTTTAAAACCAATTTTCTGTTTCTCTCTGATAACTCTCCAGTGAGAGGAAATGACAGAAATCTTGAAATTTAGGTCTTTATTTTATGCATGCTTCCAAAGTCATGAAATTTTAAACAAACCTCTATTTTCTACAAAAGTGGGTATATCCCACTTTGCATTGGCTCTAACACATGATCGGACATTTCCAAAGTCAGGAGGGATTGTTAGCACTTTGTAACAGGATCATGACTATATGACCAAGACCAGAGTAAAGAAAGGGCTGTTGACATGGTTTGCTGGCTTTTGTTGTTACTAGAACTAATTCTCTTCTGGTCTGTGCTCCCACTAATTATTTCTTTTTTCTTTCCTTCTTTCTTTTTTTTTTTTTAAACTTTTTATCTACTATGTTACAGGCATATATGAAGATAAGATACAACCTCACCTCTTTTTTTTAGAATTTATTTTTTAGTTTTCGGTGGACACAACATCTTTGTTTCTATGTGGTGCTGAGGATCGAACCCCGGTCGCATGCAGGCCAGGAAGCACCTTGAGCCGCATCCCCACCCACGCCCCCTAATTATTTCTGGTTGTTGTTATTTTTCTGTGGATTGTAGGGGGGAGGATGCAGTAGTGTTTGAGAGAGAACAAATTTGATCACTGGGTGGAGACAGAGTGATGCAGTGTCTTCTCTGAATATTTCATTAGCCAGGCTGAGCTCCGGGTTGGTTTTCCCATGGCTTGGAGAGCCTTTATGTGAAGTCAACAGGGAAGAAATGAATCTAATACCTTCTATTGGAGGGTTGGGCTAGCACTTGCTGGCCTGTAGAGAGAAGCAGCAGCCTCAGACAAAAAGACTATGGCAGAAGACTAGGAAACCCACTACCCTATAATAATAATCTCATAGCATTCCGTCCTCCATAATCAGTGAGTAAAATTATAGTTATGGATTGGATATTAAATTTCCCCCAAAAGCCCATTTTTGAAGGCTTGGTCTCCAGCTGATGGCACTGTTGGGAGGTAGTGGGACCTACGAGGAGAAAGTCAGTCATTGGGGCCTTCCCTTGAGGGATGTATAGTGACTCTGCTCTCCCTCTTTCTCTTTCTTTGCTTCCTGACTGCCACAAGGTAATCAGCTGTGTTCTCTATCACACCCCTCCTCCAGGATGTTCTGCCTCACCCCAGGACCAAAGTGATGGAGACAAGGGACATAAACTGAAACCTCTGAAACCATGAGCCAAAACAAATCTTTCCTTCTTTAAAGTGATCTCTCAGGTATTTTGTCACAGCAAAGCAATCTTCCTGGCACAGTTACCTGAGACAGGAGCACAGAAGAGACTGTGAGTCCCTGCAATGCCCTTGCTTTAAACCACTCCTATTGGGCCACTTTTAATATGAATGTTGGCAGCACATCTGAAAATCCAAGTCCTATTGTTAGTGACACTCTAGACTGTGTTGGTAATAAAGTCAAAGCCCTAGGATTTACATTTCTTTAACATTTATATCCCAGTTATTCTCCCGAAGATAGTTTTCCATAGAGGAAGGAAACAAAGAAGTGGGAGGAAGCAGACAGACTACCAGGGCAAAGGCAAGGAGAAGAGTGACTGTGAGTACCCAACATCATCTCTGTTTATTTCACAACCTTGCAGCAGGCCAGGGCAGGCAGATGACATACAACCAGGAATGTTTCCAGACCTTAAAATATTCTTTGTTTGTTTGTTTTGATTTCTTACTTTTCTTGAAGGAAGTATTACATTTCTGAAAGTCCACAGATTCCATACTGCACTCCCCTCAGGGCATCACCTCTGTTTCTCAGCCCCTGAGCATTTACATTTGGGAATCCTGCCACCTGCTGGATTTGTGAAATATGACATGCCACGTTTCAAAATTTTCATTTGTTGGATCAAGGAGTGAAAATACCTCAACTGTTCTTTCAGAGTTTTGGGGTTTTTTTTCTCCCTTGGGGGTGGGGGTGGGCTGTGGTTGTGGGAGCAGGGGCTTGAGATGATTTCCCTGAGATTCTTATATTTTTCTAGAATAATCTTTCAGTGGATTTTATGTATTTTAAAATCATACTTGTCAAAAAGCTTAAAAATTTTTGTTAATGACCCAACTTAGTTATAAAATAAATAAAAGTAATAATAAGATCAATCAGCAATGATGGTAAATATTACATTCAGTGCTTCATATGTGCCAGGACTGTGCAGAGGACCTGTGAACATTGCTTTTTGCCACATTCACCACCACCCTATTGCTGGAGACAGGCAGATGTGAATGATGGGAAGTTGAGAAAAAGGGAACAATTCTATAAGATGGCCCACTGTGGTGACCTCCATGTGTTTCCATCCTTGAAAATCAATTTACCTGCAGCCCTTCTTGGCTTAACTGGTTTAATGTTATATTTTATTCATTTATTTGGAGATGGAGGTCTCACTGTGTTGCTCAAGCTGGCCCTGAACTCCTGGGCTCAAGCAATTCTCCTGCTTCAGCCTCCTAAGAAACTAGGACTATGGGCCCTTACCACTGCAAAAGAATGATTTCAAATGTCCCAAAGAACTTTATTGATGCAGAAAGCTGAGAAACATTAAGTAGTAGGAATGAAAAAGTTCTTTTAATCTTGAACATTTGACCATAGGATTATAGTCTTTTGAGATTAGGTAATGCTTTGTCAATCTTTCAAGGTATTGTAAACGATATTCTCAATTGCTCTATTGGCCTCCATTTAGAAAATTGTTTCAAACTTTTTACAGCACGATCAAGTTCTCCTAAGTCACACCTGTGAATATTATCTGTGGAAAATATGCTTTGAACAAAGTGTGGTTGAATACAGGAAAACCCCTGGACAATGGTTCTTTCCAAGAGTGCATGGGGCTCAATGTTCATAGCAGCTCAATTCACAATAGCTAAGACATGGAACCAACCTAGATGCCCTTCTACAGAAGAATGAGTTGAGCTTTGTACCGGGTGAGACATAAGGATTTAATTCCATTGTGCTACATATGGATTACCAGTTTTCCCAGAACCATTTGTTGAAGAGACTCTCTTTTCTCCACAATGTTTTTGGTGACTGTCTAGTATGAAATAACTGTGCTCATGTGGGTTTGTTTCTGTGTCTCCTATTCTGCACCATTGGCCTACATGTCTGTTAGGGTGCCAATACCATGCTGTTTTTGTTACTATGGATTTGTAGTATAGTTTAAGGTCTAGTATTGTGTATTGTGATGCTTCCTGCTTCACTCTTCTTGCTAAGAATTGCTATGGCTCTTCTGGGTTCTTCATTTTTCCAAATGAATTTTATGATTGCTTTTTCTACTTCTATGAAGAATTTCATTGGGATTTTAATAGGAATTGCATTAAATCTGTATAACACTTTTGGCAGTATGGTCATTTTGACTACACTAATTCTGCCTATCCAAGAATGGGAGATCTTGGGGCTGGGGATGTGGCTCAAGTGGTAGCACCCTCGCCTGGCATGCTTGCAGCCCGGGTTCGATTATTAGCACCACATACAAACAAAGATGTTGTGTCCGCCGAAAACTAAAAAATAAAAAATTCACTCTCTCTCTCTCTCTCCTTCTCTCTCTCACTCTTAAAAAAAGAATGGGAGATCTTTCCTTCTTCTAAGGTCTTCTTCAATTTCTTTCTTTAGTGTTATATAGTTTTCACTGTAGAGGTCTTTTGTTAGATTGATTCCCAAATATTTTATTTGATTTTTGTGAGTCTATTGCAAATGGGGTAGTTTTCCTAATTTCTCCATGAGTGGATTCATCACTGATGTATTATGGGTGTTAATTTTATATTCTCTTACTTTGCTGAATTCATTTATAAGTTCTACAGATTTTCTGATGGAATTTTTTGTGTCTTCTAAATATAGAATCATGTCATTGGCAAATAGGGATAGTGAGTTCTTCTTTTCCTATTCATATCTCTTTAATTTCTTACATCTAACTGCTGTGGCTAGTTTCCAGGACTATGTTGAATAGAAGTAGTAAAAAAAAGGCATTCTTGTATTGTTCTAGTTTTATTTTTAAATACTTTTTAAAGTTGTAGTTGGACACAATATCTCTATTTTATTTATTATTTTTATATGGTGTGCAGGATTGAACCCAGTGCCTCACATAAGCAAGATGAGTGCTCTACCACTGAGCCACAATCCCAGCCCCTTGTTCTGGTTTTTAGAGGAAATGTTTTCATTTTTTTTCCATTTAGAATGATGCAAGTCTTCGGTTTAGCATATATAGCTTTTACAAAGTTGAAGTATGTTCCTACTATCCCTAGTTTTTCTAGTGTTTTGAACATGAAGAGGTGCTGTATTTTGTCAAATGCTTTGTCTGCATCTATTGAAATGATCATATTATTCTTGTCTTTAAGTCTGTTGATGTGATGAATTACATTTATTGATTTCTGTACATTGAACCAACCTTGAATCCCTGAGGTGAACCCCACTTGATTGTGATGCACTATCTTTTTAATGTTTTTGTATGCAATTTGCCAGAATTTTACTGAGAATTTTTGCATCTATGTCCATCAGGGATATTGGAAAGAAGATTTCTTTCCTTGATGTGTCTTGGTCTGGTCTTGAAATATCCTATTTCATGGAATAACTTGAGGAATATTGTCATTAATTATTTTTTGAAGGTCTTTTAGAACTCAGCTGAGAATCCATCTGGTCCTAGGATTTTCTTGGTTGGTAGGCTTTTGATGGCATATTCTATTTCATTGCTTGAAATTGATCTGTTTAAATTGGGTATGTCCTCCTGATTCAATTTGAGTAGATCATATGTCTCTAGAAATTTGTTGATCTCTTCAGATTTTCTATTTATTTATTTTCTATTTCCATTAGATCTTGTACCTACTAGAAGAAAAAGTAGGCTCAAATATTCACCTTGTTGGCTTAGGAACTGACTTCTTTAACAAGACACTTAAAGTGTTAAGAAGTAAAATCAAGAATTAATAAATGTGATGGATTCAAACTAAAAAGCTTCTTCTCAGCAAAGGAAACAATCAATAACATGAAGAGAAAGCCCACAGAATGAGAGAAAATCTTCACCGTATGCACCTCAGATAGAACATTAATCACCAACATATACAAAGAACTCAGAAAACTTAACATCAAACACACACACACACACACACACACACACACACACACACATACACACACACACACATAACCCAATCAACAAATGGGCTAAGGAATGACCAGATGAGTCACCGAAGAAAAAATAAAATTGATCAAAAAATATATGAAAAAGTGTTCATCATCTCTAGCAGTTAGAGAAATGCAAATCAAAACTACGATTTTATCTCACTCCAGTCAGAATGGCAATTAATAATAACATAAGCAATAATAAATAATGGTGAGGATGTAGGGAAAAAGTACACTCATACATTGCTGGTGGGAATGCAAATTGGTGCAACCATAATGCAAAGCAGTATGGAGATTTCTCAGAAAATTTGAAATGGAACCACATTTGACCTGGCTATCCTACTCCTCGGTATATACCAAAGCACTTAAAATCAGCATGCTACAGTAATACAGCCACATCAATGTTTATAACAGCTCAATTCACAATAGCCAAACTAAGGAACCAACCTAGATATCCTTCAACAGATGAATGGATAAAGAAAATGTGGTATATATACACAGTAGAATATTACTTAGCCTTAAAGAAGATTGTAATTATGGCATTTGCCAGTAAATGGATGGCTCTGTAGACTATCATGCTAAGGGAAATAAGCCAGTTCCAAAAACAAACAAATAAACAAACAAACAAACCAAAGGCCAAATGTTTTCTCTGATATGTGGATGCTAATTCACAATAAGGGGGTGGGGGCTAGGGAAGAACAGATGTAATTGAGGTTAGACAGAGGAGAGTGAAGGGAGAAGAGGGAATATGGGAGTAGAAAGAGTAGTAGAATGAATTAGACATTATTGCCCTATGTGCATATACAATTACACAACCAGTGTGATTCTATATTGTGTACAACCAGAAGAGGGAGGAGGTGTACTCCCCTAATGTATGTGTCAAAATATGTTCTACTGTCATGTATAACTAATTAGAACAAATAAAGTAAAAACAGATGAATGAATAAAGAAAATGTGATGTATATACACAATGTAATATTACTCAGCCACAAAGAAGAATAAAATTATGGCATTTGACAGTAAATGGATGGCTCTATAGAATGCTAAAGGAAATAAGCCAATTCCAAAAACCAAACGCCAAATGTTGTCTCTCATATGTGGATGCTGACTCACAATAAGTAGGAGAACTGAAGGAAGGGCTGGAGGTTTACTGCATTGGACAGGGAAGAATGGGGGAAAGAGAGGAGGGATGGGAATGGGAAAGACAGTAGAATGAATTAGACATAACGTTCATACGTTCATATATGAACACATGACCAGTGTAACTCCACATTATGTACAATCACAGAATGAGAAGCTATATCTCCACATGTGTATGTCAAAATACATTCTACTTTCATGTATAACTAAAAAGAACAAATAAAAAATAAGGAGATCAAAATTTTTTTTAAAAGTGCATGTGGCAACACATGACTGACTTAATTCTAATGCAAAATCCTCTAAGCAGAGACAATGTCTACTTTGTACTTTTGTATCTGCAGTAGTTGGCAGGTGGGTGGCACACAGTAGATTATCAATATTTTTTGAAGAATAAACAAGATGCCATGAATATCCAGATGCCATGGTACATGCCTATAATCCCAATGGCTCAGGAGGCTGAGGCAGGAGGAATGTGAGTTCAAAGCCAGCCTCAGCAATTTAGGGAGGCTCTAAGTAACTGTCTCTAGATAAATATTCAGAAAGGGCTGGGGAGGTGGTTCAATTTTTAAGCACCTCTGGGTTCAATTCCTGGTAACAAAACAAAAAAAAAAAAAAAAGAATTAAACAAATGAATAAATTAGTGAAGTGGTTATATCAGCCATTTCTCATGTTTGCCAACTTTAATGAAGAGTGATTTTTCTTCATTAAATGGTGATTCCAAATGTGAATTTATAGAATAAAAATTTCCCTCATTTCAAAGGATGGTGGTTACTCTAACAGCCCTTAATCAGAATCCTGCCTTAGGGATTGCAACTGAACTTATTCACACATTTTTCAACCATATTGGAACATAGAGTGTTTATAGAGTGACAGGAGGCACTGTTTAATCTGAAGATTATGTTGAGTCACCTGAGTTATGCTGTGGGGAGATTGATGGTACCGGAAAATTAAATACAGCACATTTAAAAGTTAGTGTAGGAATTGTGATAGGTTGGTATCAATAAATAATTAGAGGATGACATTTCATTTTATGGGTTTGTGTCAGCAACAAATTATAAAATGTCAACACTTTCTTATTTGGTATTGTAAAACACCAGATGTCAGATTAATGGTTACATAAAGATTTTATTCATTTTCCAAAAAAATCTTAGACTTGAGTCATAAATAATAAACAATACACTTATTTTGTACAACTCAGTCCTTTTTAGTAACAAAGAAATTGATGATTTCTTTGATAATTCCAGAATTCAAATTCCACTGTAAGTAGCTGAATCAGTTACATTTCGTGATATATTTGTTAGAAATATTTTCATTTCACATACAGCAGTGCACAGCGCCAGATCATTTGAGCACTCATATCTGGCCTCAAGATCTAGATAATGTCAGAAACACATGGTAATCAGAGACCCAATACTTCTTATTTAATATATGACTATAGAATTTAATTCAAATATGACTGAATGATCTCTACCCCTTTATTAACTTTTTGTGTAATTTTCCAAATGTTCTCAATTTTTTTCACCCTTGGTTTATTTTATTTGGTTTAGTCTGACATGGTTTTATGGGACTCTTGATAATTGGGTATCATAGGTAAAAATAATCCAAGTGGTCTGGGACACATTTTAGAGTTACGTGTGCTCTAAATGGACAGGTGAATGGACAGAAGGGGTCCTTCTCAGCATGAGCTGTCACATCCCTTCTTTCTTTCCTCTTCCTAACACCATTTTTTTCCCAACAGAGGGATATGGTGACCCAGTGGAGTAAAGGCTTACTGATATGAACAATGAAAACTAGCAGAGTTTGAGGGCTGGGATTATGCTCAGTGGCAGAGCGCTTCCCTAGCACATGTGAAGCACAAGGTTCAGCACCACACAGAAATCAATAAATACAATAAATACATTGTGTCCATGTATAACTAAAAATATATTTTAAAAAAGCTCTCAGAATTTGATTTCAGTAGTTAATGACTGAAGGTATAGCTTTTAGAATGCGCTTTTAGTTTATCTATGTAAAAGGCTATATAGATTAACTGAACATCATTTTCCAAAAGAGAAAAAAGGAAAAAAGGGTTAGCTTGAAACCATCCTAATGACTCCATGTGACAAATTTACCTTCATTTTTGTCTTACTGTGATTGATTTAGCCTTCATCAGTATTTCTTTTCAATGAAATTTGAAGCTCCAAGACTGCTACAGACAATAAATTCTATTCAAATAATAAGTATCTTGGGATGTGCTTGGTCATTTTAAAAATTCTAAAATATCCTTATAAACATGTTCTTTGTCCAAAGAATGAAGTAGGGCTGAAGATGCAACTCAGTGGAAGAGTGTTTCCTAGCATGTGCCAGACCATAGTTCAATCCTGAGTATGGCAAAAAATAAAATAAGGTAGATTTGATGGATAAATACAGCTTTTTAAAAATCATTCTATGGGCCTGGGGATATAGGTCAGTTGGTAGACTGCCTGCCTCACATGCACAAGGCCCTGGGTTCAATTCCCAGCACCACCAAAAGGAAAAAACCAAAAAGTAAAACTTGCTGTGAATGTAAACATCATTAATTAAAACAAAAAGCAGGGCTGGGCTGGGGTTGTGTCAGAGGTAGAGCACTTGCTTAGAAGGTGTGAGACACTGGGTTTGATTCTTAGCATCACATATAAGATAAAATAAAGTTTCATCAGCAACTAAAAAATACATTAAATTTTTTTTAAAAAAATTTGCTTACAAAATTATATTCTACATAATTTTTAAAAGGATACAGGAAAGATCCTTGGTAAGCATCTACCAGGTAACTCTTCCAGGCCATTGCAGACCTGGCCCTGTAAGAATCTGTTAAGTTAATAATTCAATCAGTTGCCATTATACAGTCAATAAATACTCAGCAAATGTGTATATGCACAGACCTTTGATATGTTGTAAGAGAGACAAAATGAGTGATAATTTTAAAAAAAATATAGTTATAGATGGACAGCATGACTTTATTTTATTTATTATTTTATGTGGTGCTGAGGATCGAACCCAGTGCCTCACGCAGGCTAGGCAAGTTCTCTGCCACTGAGCTCCAGGCCCAGCCTAAGTGATAAATTTTTGACTGTCAAGGAACTTAATCTTAATAGTAGCTGAGACCCAACATAAACAACCAAAATTACCCTAAAGGCAAAATGACACAGGAAAAGCACAAAACAGATGCAATGGGAGACAGAGGAAGAAGAAAATGACAGTTGACAAGACACAATCACAAAGTAAGAGGACCAGAATGAGAAGACAACCCATTCACCCTTGGCACTGAAATTTCAGCACCACACTCAAACCAAGGTGAGGGGCTCAGAGCACCTCAGCTAAAAGCTAAGTTCTGTCTTCCACTTAAATGACCTGCCACCTTCATCCTCAGGCTCTTGAAGAGTTTTAGGGGTAAGTTAATTGAGACAAGCCATACACTTGCTAATTTCAGGTAGTATGAGTTTATAAGGAAATATTTTTATGTATTGTCATTTAATTGATGCATTTTATTTCTCATCATTTCAGCCAATATGCCTAATAGTATGCCCAGTGTACCTTAAGCAGCTGGCCAAGGACAAGCAGACAGTTGTGATGTATGGAAGACTAGCATAGGAGCAATACAGCCTGGCCACCAATTCGGGGGAAACAGAAAAATAAACTTTTTCCTTCTAGGGACTCCATCTCGGCTAAGTTGTTTAGATGCCCGGGGACCAACAGAAAGAAGAAGCAACAATGACAGACAGAAGATATGACTGTTGATAAGCCATGAATCTCATCCAGAGTACATGCAGACATGCAGCAGGGGCCAGTGTTACTAGCACACTCTTTGTTCTCTCCCCTGTTTACCCAAGTGTTTTAAATGAGATAAATCTCTTTCTGCTCAATTTCAGGACACTGCTGCAAAATTCCTCTATACTTGGAGTGCAATTTTATGTTCAAAAGGAAGATGTAGCTGGGTGTGGTGTAATCCCAGTGGCTCAGGGGGCTGAGGCAGGAGGATTGCAAGTTCAAAGCCAGCCTCAGCAAAAGCGAGGTGCTAAGCAATTCAGTGAGACCCTGTTCCTAAATAAAATACACTTGGGCTGGAAATAGGCCGAGTGCCCCTGAGTTCAGTCTCTGGTCCCCCCTCCAAAGGGAAAATGCAAATGGAATTGACAATTACCAAAATCATTAAAGCCCAATGGGTCAAGATGACTAATGTTCTCTTACATAGAAGCACAGCAGGGATTAGCAAATCAGTATATCAAGAAATCAACTGTGTTAAAAGAACAGAGAATCTCCTTTTGTCTCATTTCATGCTTGCATTATTGCTCATTCTATTTTCCATAAGAGGCTCAAGAACTCTCTTATCATTTTTCCAATGGTGTGTTCATTCTCTGGCAGAATATCAGGACTAAGATCATTTTTTTCTTTTTTTAATTTATTTTTAGTTGTTGATAGACCTTTATTTTATTTATTTATATGCAGTGCTGAGAACTGAACTCAGTGCCTCACACATGCCAGACAAGTTGACTACCACTGGTCCCCAGCCCCAGCCCCTGAGATCATTTTATTATATATGTAATACTAAGTAGAATGTCAACTGTATCAATTTATTAAAGGAGAAGTTTTCTGTTTTAAAGTACAAACTTAAATTCAACAAAACATACACAAAGCACCAGATAAGCATTGGGAATTCAGGACCCTTCAGAGTTTTCCTCACTTCTCGAGCACTAACAATTCATTCTCCTTAGCAAGCAGGCTGATCTCTTCCCCAAGCTAGTAATAAAGTGGTATATTTCATCTGTAGGTAACTCATTTGCAACAAAGATAGCCCACTCATTTCTATTGCACCTTAACTTGCCACTAAAATGGACACAGATATACCATTCTTTACAAAGTGCTGCTTCCTTGGAAGGCTGTTAGACAATTGAATTGTTTACTCCCTGAATTGCATAATTTCATCAATGAGTTCAATGATCATTTTTGAAATGACAACAATTGGGGGTTTTGATTTTTAAATTTTATCTATCTATTTATTTGTTTATTTGCAATGCAGGGAATTGAACCTAGGGCCTTGTGCTTGCTTGCTAGGCAAGCATTGTATCACTGAGCTATACCCACAGACCTATTTTTAAAGTTTTTGACTTTTAAAATGCTCTTGCATTCCTCAGAAAAATTGGAATGGAACTAACATTTGGCCCTGTTATCCCACTCCACGCTATTTACCCAAAGGACTAAAAATCAGCATTATACAATGACACAGCCACATCAATGTTTATAGCAGCTCAATTTACAACAGTTAAGCTATGGAACCAACCTATCCTTCAACAGATGAATGGATAAAGGAAATGTAGTATACATACACAATGGAATATTCTCAGAAGAATGAAATTATGGTAAACGGATGGCTCTGTAGACTATCATGCTAAGTAAAATAAAGCCAGTTCTAAAAAACCAAAAGTCAAATGTTCTCTCTGATATGCAGATCTAACAATGGGAGCAGCTATGGAAGTTCAGTGGATTATACAAAGGAGAATGAAAGGAAGGAGGGATGAGAATAGAAAAGTCAATAGAATGAATTGGACATGACTTTCCTAGGTGCATAAATGAATACATGACCAGTGAAACTCCATATCATGTATAACCCACAAAAATGGGATTCTGATTAGTATAAGATGTACTCCATGTAAGTAAAATATGTCAAAATACATCTACCATTATGTATATCTAAAAGAACAAATTTTAAAAAGAGGAGAAAAAATAAAAATGTAAAATGCTGTTGCATTAAGTTGCATACTTATTTAGAGGTGATTATATATGTGTATGCAATTTTCTGGTTACTAAGAAGTACATAAAATAAGTATGGACATGCTAGGTGGGCACCAAGGCATCTGCCTGTAATCTCAGCAAGTTGAGAGGCTGAGGCAAGAGGATTGTAAGATTGAGGCCAGACTTAGCACCTTGATGAGCCCCTGTTTCAAAACAAAACATTTTTAAAAAGGGGCTAAGAATGAAGCTTAGTGGTAAAGCACTCCTGGGTTCAATTCCCAATACTGGGTTGGGGGCACAGAAATAAAAGAAATACTCAAAACAAAAAAAAATGTAAATAATAATATTTTTCCCTTTAACAGCCCAAAATCTAATTATAGAAAGCCAGACATTCAGACATTCAGACTTTAAGCAGTTGATAAACAAGGCAGAAGAAATGATTGAGTGCAGACAATTTACCACACTCACTTAATTGCTTAAAACAGCAAGGATGTATTCTCTTAAAGCTCAGGAGGTTAGGGCTGGGGTTGTGACTCAACGGTAGAGCACTCACCTAGCATGTCCAAGGCCCTGGGTTCAAACCTCGGCATCACATAAAAACAAATAAATAAAATAAAAAGGTATTGTGTCCAACTATAACTAAAAAATAAATATTAAAAAAAAGTTAAGGATGTTAGACCTGTGAGCTGTCAGGCCTGGTCGATATGTGTGCAACCCTGGTTCCCCTGTCCCACCCAGAATGCCCAGATGAGGCCAAGTGGGTCTGAAAGCCACCAGGAAAACCTTATCTAAGACGCTGTCTAGCTCCTAGGCACCAGGTCAGACATGATCTGGGTGGGGACCAAGGCCTTCTCTCCCTGGCTGGCAAGAGGAAGTGCACAGGGAACATGCCCAATGACTCTTTGACGATCCTCTAGGACTGGCTGTACTTGCACTACTACAAGCCCTGCCCCTCAATTCAGAAGCTGAGCCTTTCTGGACAGAACAACCTCTTTTTGCTGCACATATGTGATTGTTTCATCAACCTCTGGCGGTGGCTTCCCCAGACACGCTTTGGCAGGATGGCAAAGTCCCTAATCAGTTTAGCATTTCCTGTCATGGTGCTAAACCCTGGAAAGTGGCCCTGCCAGGTGGTCATAGCTGCTTACTGTAACAGTGCTGACTGTATCAGTACCAGGCCCATCAGTGTGCTCGTTGTCTGTGTGCTCCACACTTGCCCTCCTGACCAGGGCTGAGGCTGGGAACTCCAATACACACCACAGTTGATAAACTAGGCAGAAGAAATGACTGAGTGCAGACAATACCCTCACAGGTAGGAATTAGAGTCAATTGAAAGAACTAGGCCTTCATCAGGAGCAGCAGGACCTGGCACCCTAGATCCTACACATTCCAATCACTTTAGTTTTTGAGAACTCCAAGAAGGCATCAGCCAACAAGGGTGCTCAAGGCTCAAGCCAGCTGTTCTGGGTTCCTGGTTCACTTTCCTTTTATACAGAGGGTCTTCTCTAGATCACTGCCAAGCATCAGGACCATCTTCTCTGTCCAGAGGTCTTCCGCAGGATGGTGTCAGCTCGCATCACTGCATTGGGACAAGGACTGCTCTGCTAACTCTGCCAAGTCTCCAGGCCTCCTCAGTGATGAGACAAAAGATCCATAGAAAGGAACAGCCTCAGGCTGGGGTTGTGGCTCAGAGTAGAACACTTGCCTAGCAAGTGTGAGGCACTGGGTTCGATTCTCGACACCACATATAAATAAACAAAATAAAGGTCCAAAAAAAAAAAATCACCAATCTTGTAAAAAAAGAAAAGAACTGCTAACTCTAATCAGAGGCATACAGAAAAGGGAATACAGGGAAATTTGGGGAGGACAGTATTTAATCCCCTGTATTCATCAATAACCTTTTTAATCAATGAGGTGGTATCAAGGAGGGAAGGGAGGGCCACTCTGCCTTCCCAGACCATCTCTCAGCA
This sequence comes from Callospermophilus lateralis, assembly GCF_048772815.1. Lineage (NCBI taxonomy): Eukaryota > Metazoa > Chordata > Mammalia > Rodentia > Sciuridae > Callospermophilus > Callospermophilus lateralis. The sequence continues at coordinate 113,720 of NW_027513048.1, forward strand.
CATTATGGGATGGCCAGCCACAAGCCTTCAGGCAACAACAGGAAGCCCAGGTCAAAATGCCTCAAAGAGGGCTCACAAGAACCCCCTCCCTTTCCTCAAACAGAGGCCTGCCTCAGGGGCATAACACAAGGGCTACAAGGGGAGATGCCAGCCTCTGTAATCCATATCCCAAAGTCACTGACACACAGCAAGTGATGAGGAGTTTCCAACCACTCAGAATAGCTCCACATAGAAACTTCTGTGGGTCCTGAGGGATGTGGGCTGCTGATAAGTAGAGATGGCTGAGAAGCTGATTCTCTTTCTCAGGACAAGTACAACAAAGGTTTGGTTATAAATGGCCAGAAAGCATATTTGACAAGACAGGAATATTGATCAGGAAATAATGCTCTGGTGGAAGCAGCACTCTTTTCAATGAGTAATTAAGATGGTGTCACTTGATAACTACTCCAGGGATCATCCCTCTTTCTGCTCAGTGTCATTAATCTGGTGTCATGGCAACAGGCTGGCCTTGGGTTCTCCCTCTGGACCTTTCTTGGGCTAATGTGGCAATCTCCTGCCTCTGCACAGGTGTGTACATCCTTGCAGTTCTTGTTCCCTTAGCAGAAGCAGCAGCAGCACTGGGGAACTTGCTAGAATCTCAGAATCTCAGAATCTCAGACCCCACCCCAGCATCAGAATCTGAACTTAGCAGCATCCCCAGATGATTCAGAGTCACAGTCAAGTTCAGAAAGCACTGCCAAATAGAGACTTCCCTTTAGGAACACCAGCAACAGCTCCATGCAGAGGTTTCTCTTATGAAGAGCCACTTTTTATTTCTTTTAGTGAGCCTTGCTGGCCTGTCAAGATTTCAACAAAGAGTATGGGAAAGACACTGATATACTGTAAGGAGAAAGCCTGGAAATGTAGCCTGGGACTCTAGACTGTGAATCTGGAATCATGTTCCAGCTGTATAAAGCAGAGGAGGCTGTTCTAGAATCTGTACCAAACAAATGAAAAAGCAATCTCCATTCCAGCCAAGCTACAAGAGGATCCATCACAGCAATGAATTTCTTGTCTAAACACTGACCTAAGAATGTTCATGAAAAGGTGTTGCTATCTTAGAGAATCAAATTTGAAGGATTTTCCTCCATTCCTAGAAGGCATAGGAAAGGCCACAAGGCAGGCCTCTACAATCATAATGAAATGAGAAAGAAGCCAATTCCCTGCATACTTTCATTCCTCCTAGTGGGAGTAGATCTAATCCTCAACAGTGTAATAGGGAGAAGTTCATCACAATATAAGTGAGTCTCCTGACACCACTTATCCAATTGAACCTTAAAGTCCTGTTCATCTAGAACTCCGCAGTCTAGACAGTATGTAACTTCCATCTGATGTTTACACTTTTGGTCAGTAATCATATTACCTCTGCCCAAAAGCTGGCCCATCATCTGAGCCAACAATTATTGGGACACCAAATCTGAGAATAATTTCCCAGAGAAGCATCCTAGTATCTCCCTAGCCTTTTCAGTGCGGGTGGGAAAGGCTTCCACCCAGAAAGAGTATGAACACACAAAAACCAAAAGTTATTTATAGCCCCCGAGCATGTAGTTCAGTGAAGTTTACTTCCAAGTCTTCAAAAGATGCTCCTCATATAGTTTGAATTCCTGTTGGGAGCTCTGGCCCCTGACAAGGATTGTTGTGAGCACAAACCTCACATTGTTTGCAGATCAACCAGGTGTTGCTTTTGAGCCAGGGGACATAGAAATGTCCACTCAGAACTGTCTCAAGTGCTGTATGTGAAGCCACATTTAAAGATAGGTAGTTAGTGTAGTTAGGTAAATCGGGTCTAATATCGAGTAAAATAAAAAATGAAGGCCATGTTGAGAATGGAGCCCAGGGAAGCAGAGCAGCACTTGGGGAAATTGAAATGTTCATGTTCCCAAGACCCAGAGTCCATTCTAAAGAAAAAAAAAAAAAGAAGCAGCTCCCAGCCAACTGGGAAGTGCTAATCACAGGCAGTCCCAGGCCCTTCCTGCCCAGATTACTCCTCTGGCCCATCTACCCCTCACCTTTAGTCTTCTCACCTACATTCTATCACTGCAAGATAACAGAACAAAGGACAGAAATGTGGGAAAGATGAAAGAAGACCTTAGCTATAATCCCATCCACAGATTCCACCTCTTGGGTACCCTTCTTCCTCCAGGGAGAAGTCTTTTCTGCTATCCTTAATAAAGTTTCTACTCTCCACTCTAATCTTGCCTGGGTGTGCTTCTCTGGTGTTAAAGGCTGATAAAGGCTGGGGCTAGAATCTCTGGGATGGCTATTCCAGCCATCAGAAAATCTCCACCATCCACCTAGGAGAAAAGTTTCTTTTTTCAGTCTTAAATCACTTACTTTCATGTTGGGAGTATGTTGGCTCCTATTCTGTTAGCTAGTTGGCCAGACAGAAGGGCAGCATTTAAACCTGGGACTGGATTTTCTTCCTGTTTCTTGCAGACAGCTAACCTGGCCTCTCTGTCAGCTCTCTGGTTGCCTGAGAAACCACAGTGTTTCCCTTTCGATGACCTTGGCAATATATAATCACAACTTTCCTGGGAGCCCACAGTGCATCCAAAAGTTTAAGAATTTCTTGCCCAAACATCATGTCCCTTTTTTTTTTCTCCTAAGTTAATTAGCATACATAAGGCCCTATGAACATGAAGGGTAGCGAACACATATTTTGAGTCTATGTAAATATCCACACAGACTCCTGCTGTCAACTGAGGTGCTTGAATCAAAGCAATAAGTTTTCCTTTTTGTGCTGAAGTTCCTTGAGACAGAGGTTCTGCCTTGACAGTGGAGTCCAGAGTGACCATTGTATATCCAGCAAAACATACCTCATCTTTTATAAAACTGCTTCCATCTGTGAAGAACTCTGCATCAGTGACTTTGAGAGGTCTGGTCTGCTGGAAAACACTTCATCCATGACCTCAACACATATGTGATCAGGTTTTCCAGGTCCATGGGCAGCAAAGTTGCTGGGTTTAGAGTTCTGAGGACCTCGACGTGGATACGTGGATTTTCACATATCTTGCCTTGATATTTGACCATTTTTTCATATTCTAACAATGTCAAAATTGAATGAGGAACTGTGACAACCAGTTCTTGTCCCATGGCCAGTTCATCAGCTTCCAATACCAGAAGAGCTGTGGCTACAAGGGCCCGTAAACAAGGTGGCCAGTCCTGGGCTACAGAGTCCAGCTGTTTATACAAATGTCCCCAGCATCTGAGTCAAAACTCCCATAGCCACTCCAGACCTATCATGGACATACAGAAAGAAAGGTGTTGTGAGGTCAGGGAGCCCTAATCCAGGTGCACCGGTGAGTGCTTGTTTAATGTCTTCAAAGGCCTTTTGCTTAGTTGGCCCCCATATTAGAGGATCCCATTCTCCCCTTTTTGTGGCATCATAGAGGGGTTTTGTCTTAACTGAAATTTGGGGATCCCTATATGGCTGAACCCAGTAGCCCCCAAGAATTCTCTATTCTGATGGCAGGTTGAAGGGACTGGAATTGAGCAGATCTCTTGTTTCTTTTGAGGCCCAGTGGTTGTTCTGTTCTGTTGCTAAGTCAGATGGTAACCAAGGTATTTGAGTTTTTCTTGATATATGTGGACTTTTAAGTTAGAGTCCAGTGCTGTCACAAACATGGTGTACTCAAGCACCTGGGAGGAACTGTCATTTAGGGAAGGGAGGCATACATAGAGCCTCTGGCACTTTAAGATGTAGATTTTTTTTGTTGTTGTTGTTATCTCCCAGGATCTTGGCTGCTAGGATTCTCCAACTCTTAAATCTAATGTAAATCTTAACAGAGACTGATGACCTGGGTCATCATTTGTGTAAAAGCCACTTATGTCAATCTCATCATGGGCTGTCTGCTAAGGATGGAGGGCAGTGGTGTGTCCTGTGCAGGTCCCAGTGTGGCAGCCACATTGTGCCCACCTAGGTGTTGCTCCTTGACTTTGTGGCTTTTTCCTCCTGCCAGGTGGAAGCCTGCTCTCATTGTCCATAGTAGTTGCCCCGCTTGTGATTTTGTTCAGTATGCCTGGGTGCATGGGGCACTGAGGCCCTTCCTGCTGGTGGCTCACAGCTTGTGGCTTGGAGCCAGGGTGGCATGTCCTTTTGGAGTGAGCACCCTATGGCCCACTATTGGCTGTTAACATGAACATATTCCTGTTTCATTTGGGGGCTTGCAGCAGCTGAGCCCTCCTGAGGTGCTGGGTCTCCTGCATCAGATGCAGTTGTGTGTCTATGGGACCCCTGCCATATTCGTCAACCATCAACTTCCAAGCAAGAGGCAAGAAACTGAAAGGAGGGGCTGGGGCCAAAGGCTGGAGGAAAACATTCACTCCTTCTCTGTTCAAGGCTTAGCATTTGAGCATGGCAGTGGGTGCTTGCCTGCTGGGGCCACTGGAGGCTTCCCATTTTTGTGGCCACAGTTTTTTTCCTTATAAACATTGGACCATTGGCTTTGTTCTAGTGAGACCTTCCCTTTGAGTGACCTCTGGGTTTGTGATGAGGGCCACTGTAAGAAGATCCATCCTCCTCTTCATCCTTTTGGTCTGCTTGTCTTTGAGTCTCTGGATCTCAATTGATGAAAACTGTGGTGGCCACCTTAATCAGCTCACTGGCACACTTTTCAGTAAAGCCCTCAAGGATTGTAATTTTTGGCAAATGGCTCTCTAAGCCTGTCCCATTAAGGCTGCATTGATCACCTGTTGCTTGCACCTGTGCATTTCTTTACTGACAAACTTGCATTGTGGCTGTTACACTTGTATGTGCCCCTCCTTGCCCGGCACCTCTGGGCAGGGAGAGGGGCGGCAGTCGAGGTGGCCTGGACATTTAGCTCTGAGTCAGCTGGGCACATCTCTTTTGATTATTGCTGCTAGAGAAATGTTCAGGGCTATGGAGGGTGTGAGAGGGAGATGCTTGAGCAGCGGGAGGCTTATCTCAGCTCTGATTGTCTGCAAATGTGCTCAGCTTGGGCTGGGGCTCAGGGCTGGCTCTGATTCCTTCTAACTCTTGGGTACAGACAGTGTGTTTTGTTCTCTTTTTACTTTTCATTTAGAGTTTCTATGAGGGCTTCTTGACATCTCTTTATTTTGAGACCTTCTTCTTTGTTGAGGCCCTGTCCTAGGTCTGGATAATGGGCTGCATCAGATCAGTCATGGCCCAAGCTTTCTCCATGTAGGAGGGAGTATGATTTTTCCAGCTTATGAGCTCAGTGGTGGTGAAAGGCTGGCACACAAAACTGCCTTGTCTTCCTCAGACATTTTCATTCTGGTCAACATTGGTATGTTGTACCTTGCAGGGGCATCTGGAGAGTTCTCATCTGAGTTGTGGCTATGGTCTTAGGACAGATCTCCTACCTTCATCTTTGGAGGTGAAATATCTTTGGTCTTAGGAAGCCTTTAGCTCTGAGGACATCACAGAGGAAGGAATAGCCAGTATCGGGGGCCATTATTTGTTGCCTCTGAGGACAAGGAGGCTGAAAGGAGAGTCTGTTGTCCCAGTGGTCTTGGCAAAGTTGGGTAGTGTGGCACATAAGGTCTTGGGTCGTCTTCTGGCTCACAGGAAAAACTGTTTGCCTTCCTCTTTCCTAGTCAGATTTTCTGTTGAGCTGCTTTCCACTGGGTCTTAGAGACGCTCCTGGTGAACATCAGCTTGGACTGTCCATCTAGACAGGCTCTCAACCAAGGGGGCTGTTTCTGAACTATCTCTTGCAAGCAATCAATATAAGCAAATTGGTTCAGGGGTTCCAACAGCAATCAAAAGGACCTCAGCAATGACTCTCTCTTCTAAAGATCCATCTGGTGGCCAGCCCACATCTTGGGAGGGCCACTCAAATTCACAGAGTATACAACCTTTGGAGTGAGTTTCACTCCACAGTTACCAGGAAAACCTTCCTAAAGGTTTCTAACACATTTCAGAAGGCACAGTTTCCTTAGTGTGCCTCCATGTTCCACCCTGCATCGGTGGAGCACACTTAGAACAAAACACACTTAGGACAAGAGTTGCTTCGTCCATCTCCTGCCGTTCCTCTCATGGGGACTTAGGGCCCTCTTAGCCTTGCAAGTTGGTATCAACCGCTGACCTGGAGCTTTCACCTGGATGTTGGTTGGTGAAATTCCGCCATAGACTGTATGAGGTGCCACGGAACCGGGGATCAGGACTCTGCACCTGCTTTGGCCCTTGGGTTGGGCCGGAACCCTTCCCTTTGTCTGTCTCATTCACAAAGTTTCACACACTTTCCCACAGACATGGCCAGGACAGAATTTCTATACCGCCCAAATTCCAATAACTCCAAACCAAACAAAAAGGGAGTCATGGTTTCCCCTCTGCTCGCTGTCCCTGAACAGAGACTACTCTGGTGACTCCCCGGGTTCATTTCAGCTTCAACTACTTTGGACAGTACTTGGGACCCAACAGAGGTTGATCTGTTATAGGGACAAACGAGGCAAGGCACCGAAGATGGCAGGAAACAGTTTTATTTGGCTGCAGCCAGGTTCAGAGGGTACAGCCTTTGCTGTAATCAATCAATTCCCTGAACCCCGACTTTAGGGAGTTTCAGAGTTTTATACCCAGCATGTAAGGGGAGGGTCTCAGAAGTTCACAGTCTGCAGAAGTTCACATAAAAGCAGCTTTTTCTTTCACTGTTTTGGGCAAGTTAACTCTTCAAGGACAACACCTGAGAAGGGGCGAGCTTCTTTTTCCCTTTTTTCCTCTCCCTGCCAGTTGTTACCAAGGAACCCAATTGTAGCTTATCTTAAAAATATAGACATCTCTGTGAAGCCCAGCTCAAGGCCAGAGGCCTTGTTTGCACATTTCTTCAAAGTACTATACTGAATATGTTTGTGAAAAACTAGTAAGGGGGTGTCCAGCACCTGGAGTGCTGCTATCTTCTCTGCCAGTGGCCAAGTAAAACAGGGCAACAAGAATATAGGAAGTTTATCTACATTGAACTCTTTTGCAGAGACTCTTTTGCTGGCAGTCCTAAAATCAGCCATGGTAAAGATTTCTGGAGAAGCCCAGTTAAGACCTTCCTGTGGAGAGAGGGGGTGCCACTTCAATGCTTCAGGGTCTGAGCTGTGGTCTTATTAGAAAACCTGTGGGTGTTCTGGCTGTTCTGGGAACATCCCGTCTCCCCCTAGATTGTGACCTATGCTTCAACTCCTGTTGGACTGGGTGGCACCTTTGGAAATTTGTATACTATGCTGAGCACTGTCTTCAGGTCCTAGGTGTCTTGTTGCTAAATTTAGATGCAGCCTGCTCTTTCTTTCCTTTGTCTTTTTTGTCTTGTGAAGGAGAATCAGATTTCTTTGGTTGCCCACTCAACCCCTCCCTACCTCTCCTGACTCTGATTGGTCTGTGGTTCTCTGAACTGTCCTGCTCTGCCCAGTGTCTGTTAAGGTATCTGCTTCTATTGCCCCTTGCTATTTGGATTTTTCTGTGAGTGACCCTCAACTGACCTAAGGTCTGCAGCTTCAATGTACAACTTGTTGGCCCCTTCTAGTTCTTTTTTGCTTTTTGGTATTGGGGATCAAATATGCCTCACAATCCTAGGCAAGCACCCTACAACTGAGCTATGCCCCTAGCACCTTAGTAGAGCTTCTTAATGTTTGTGCCTCTGTATCATTTAGAAAATAATTTTATTTTACTGAATTGTGAAAACAAAGAGTTTATTTTAAAATTCAAGCGATGTAGAAAGATCTCATTAGGAAGTACTCGAGATAATCATATCTAATGTGTTTCTAGTATTAATATTTTCATAGTTAATTTGAGGATATCACCCCGGATTTGTGTTTACCATGCACATATAACACATAAATTTACCTGAATGAACTCACATTTTGTTCCCTGATATTTTAAAATTTTGATTCTTATGTATTTATTTATTGGCACCAGGAATTGAACCCAGGGACACTTAACCACTGAGCCACATCCCCATTCAATTTTTATTTTTTTCATTAGAAACAGTGTCTCACCAAGTTGCTAGGGGCCTCATAAGTTGCTGAGACTGACACTGAATTCTCAGTCCTCCTGCCTCTGCTCCCTAGTGGTTGACCTCCAAACATGAGCCTCTGCTCTTTTCCTGCGGGTGACCTTCAAAGAAGGGCTTTAAAGTCCAGTGTGGAGAGAGATGCTGGCCTTTCATTCCCTGTGAATACAAGGGTGGTGGTACCTGCATCATGTACTTCTTCAGTGGAGTGGAGGGATTATAATTTAAAAATTTTTAGCATCAGATTGATCTCTTTTTAGGTGCAAAGGGATGGAAACTATCCTTAGGCCTCAGGGTCTGAGCTCTCTTATTAGAAAACCTGTGGGTGTTCTGGCTGTTCTGGGAACATTCCCTCTCCCCCCTAGATTGTGACCTGTGCTTCAACTCCTGTTGGACTGGGGGGCGCCTCTAGAAATTTCCATTATTTGCATAGAATATTATGCTGAGCACTCCCTTTAGGTCCTCAACATCTTGTTGCTAAATTTAGCAGCCCGCTCTTTCTTTCCTTTGTCTTTTTTGTCTTGTGAAGGAGAATCAGAATTCTTTGGTTGCCCACTCAACCCCTCCCTACCTCTCCTGACTCTGATTGGTCTGTGGTTCTCTGAACTGTCCTGCTCTGCCCAGTGTCTGTTAAGGTATCTGCTTCTATTGCCCCTTGCTGTTTGGATTTTTCTGTGGGTGACCCTCAACTGACCTAAGGTCTGCCGCTTTAATCTCCTCCTTGTTGCCCCTTATAGTTCTTTTTTGGCTTTTTTGGTATTGGGGATCAAATATGCCTCCTAATCCTAGGCAAGCACCCTACCACTGAGCTATTCCCCTAGCACCTTGGTAGAGCTTCTTAATGTCTGTGCCTCTGTATCATTTAGAAAATGAAATAATTTTATTTTACTAAATTGTGAAAACAGAGTTTATTTTAAAATTCAAGTGATGTAGAAAGGTCTCATTAGGAAGTAGTCGTGGAAATCATAGTCTAATGTGACTCCAGTATTAATATTTTCAGAGTTAATTTGAGGTTATCACCCTGGATTTGTGTTTACCACGCACATATAACACATAAATTTACATGAATGAACTCACATTTTGTTCCCAGGTATTTTAAAATTTTGATTCTTATTTATTAATTTATTGGCACCAATAAATAAATTGGAATTGAACCCAGGGGCACTTAACTACTGAGCCACATCCCCAACCCATTTTAAAATCTTTATTTAGAGACAGGGTCTTGCAAAGTTGCTTAGGGCCTCACTATGTTGCTGAGGCTAGCTTTGAATTTACACTCCTGCAGCCTCAGCCTCCAGAGCCACTGGGATTACATGCCTTTGCCATCGCACCTGTCTTGTTCCCTGCTGCCTTATGTGACAGTTTGTCTTAAGGTTTTTCATATCAGTAAATGGAAACATAAATAACTTAAAAAAAATTGTGGAGCATTTTCTTTCTTTTGTATTTATTTATTTATTTAATTTATGTTTAGTTTTGATGGACATAGTACCTTTATTTTATTTTTCATTTCTATGTGGTGCTGAGGATGGAACCCAGTGCCTCATTTCATGATGGGAGCGGGAGCGCTCCTTCACTGAGAAGGAAGCCCTGTAGCATTTTCAATATTCACAAAAGTTGAGAGATTGTGCTTTTGCCACTTTTCACCTCTTCAAAAGTTCTCCATGCATGGCCAGCAAAACCATTGCATTGAATATTCTATTGTGTATCTCTCAAAGCTAAGTTTTCACAAAGACTTAAGACTATCAAGAGTAATTCATTACTATTGTCACACTGGTGGTGTTTGGATTTCCTTAGTTGTCTCAAAACATGAAAAGTTTGTTTGCCTCATGGTCTAAATAGTTTCCCAAAGGCTGAGTGATATTTTGTTTGGAGGCACTCTAATTTACTCCACACTATTGAGGGAGTGGTGATGCCAGAAGTGTGCCATTAGTGTGCTGAAACTTATCTCCTAGGGGGAGGACCCTTCCACCCTTTGACCCTGGGGGTGGAGTCCACACCCCAGGATATAGCTGTGGCTATGTAAAGGAAGTCCCAAAGTGATTCTCTGTTTTGTGAGGAGCCTGCAGGAAGGTGTCTTAAGCAATTTGGAAGCAGTCTTCAATCTCCAACTTCTACCCCTGCAAAACGGTAAGACATAAATGGTTGTTTGCAAGGTAGAGATGCCATGGGGTCTTGTTTTAGAAGCCTTAATGAGCCAAAGCTCTGATATTTCCTCATAGTAGTCCGCCGTTGTTTGTTTAAACTAGTTTTGCTAATGGGGATTGAGCCTAGGACTACTTGATCGCTGAGCTACATCTCCAAAATATATTTTTAGTGTCAATGAATCTTATTTTACTTTTTTATATGTGGTGCTGAGAATTGAACTCTACATCTCACACATGGTAGGCAAGCGCTCTACCACTGAGCCACAATCCCAGCCCCCTCAGTCCATTTTTGTTATTTATGTTACTTTTTATTCTGAGTCAAGGGTCTCACTGACTTGCTTGAGATTGGCCTAAAATTGGTATCCTCTAGGCTCGTGCTCCTGAATACTTGGGATCTACTCATGCACTAGTTCGCCCACATTATTTGCCCTTATTTAAGCGAGTTTGTGGAATATATTTGTTGAATTGGCCCTAACTCTTCCAAATGAGTTTGTGGAAGTGGAATCCCTGGGTCAGTACCCGAGGTCCAGCAACAGGGTTGTGAGTCTTTGCATTTCTGCCGGTTCAGTAGGTAGACTTTCTTTGCATTTTGTTCAGCACCTGGGTGGTAGAACATTTTTGTCTTTTTATATTTTGGGGGGTCCCGGGTTTGTACCCCAGGGAGATTAATTACTGAACCACTTTCCCAGGTGGTTTTTTATATTTTATTTAGAGACAGTGTCTGGCTAAGTTGATTTGCACTCCTGCCTCAACATCCTGAGCTCTGCTGAGATTATGGAGTGTGTGCCACCTTGCCCAGCCAGTCTTTTCTTTTAATAGCTTTTTTTTTTTTTTTTTTTTTTCTGCCGGTACTAGGAATTAGACCCAGAGGTGTTCTACCACTGAGGTTTATCCCTGGCCTTTTAAAATTTTTTAGAGGCAGCTAGCTTGGAACTTTTCTTCCTACTGCCTCACCTCCAAAAGTAGAGTTATTTCATATTTGTTGTTGTTTGTTTTCTTTTTCTGGAAGAGGGTCTTCCTATGTTGTCCTACAGTTCGGGGTTCAAGTTGTCCTCCTGCCTCAGCTTTCTGAGCAGCTGAGACTACAGGCTGCTACTTTCTGGGTCCAGGTTTAGGCATTTGTTTTTTATTTTCCTTATGATTTTCATCCAAATAGAGGTTTGACTCCAGTTGGGTGAAGTTTTCATCATTACAGGAAAGTTTTGCAGTTTTATAATTGTAGAGCTTGCATGAGAGTTTATTCCTAAGTGTTTTATTATATATATTTGAGAGAGAGAGAGAGAGAGAGAGAGAGAGAGAGAGAGAGAGAGAGAGAGAGATAATTTTGTAATATTTATTTTAGAGTTCTCGGCGGACACAACATCTTTATTTGTATGTGGTGCTGAGGATCGAACCCGGGCTGCACACATGCCAGGCAAGCGCGCTACCGCTTGAGCCACATCCCCAGCCCAGTGTTATATATTTTTAACAATTGCTGATTTCTGTGCTGAGGGTATAGGGTGAATGTTGAGCCTGTGTGGAGGCCCTGGGCTTTAATGTCTTAAACTAGGGTTTAAGTCCCTAGTGTTCACCTCCAGCGGCTCACCAGCCACCCCCTATCCCTTCAACCCCTCATTTATTCCTAATGAGTTTTCCCCATTGTGTTCTAACTGGTTATTCTTTTTAATAAAGATATTTGTTTTCTAGCATTTTTATGAGTTAATGAATGATAATATACATGCTCTATTTTTGGCAGAACTGGGATTAAATTGAAAGATGCACTGATGGGCCAGCTTTTTTTTTTTTTTCTGTGAGGGATTTAGGGGTTGATCACAGATATTTTTCTGCTACGGAGATACATCTCAAGATCTTTTTATGTTTTTTAAGTTTTTTTCTTTTCCTTTTTTTTTTAGTTGTAGTTGGACCCACTGCCTGTATTTTATTTTTATGTGGTGCTGAGAATGGAACTCAGCATCTCGCACCTTCTAGGCCAAAACCCCAGCCCCACTTTTTACTTTTCAAGACAATGTCTCCCTCAGTGGCTGAAGCTGGTTTCAAACTGGGATTCCTCTTTCCTCAGTTTGAAGAGTTGTTGGGATTAAAGGAGTGTACCACTGTAACCAGCTGGACATTAATTCCCTTGTGTGTGTGTGTGTGTGTGCATGCATCGTGTGTGTCGTGTGTGTGAGTGTGTGTGTGTGAGTGTGTGTGTGTGTGTTTGATACTGGGGATTCAAACCAGGGTAGTTTCAACATTAAGCTACAGCTATGCATTTTGTTGTTCTTGTTGTTGTTGTTTTTCCCTAGGGATTGAATCCAGGGCTCTTAAGCACTGAGCAGCATCTTCAGCCTTTTTAAAATATTTTACTTAGAGACAGGGTCTCACTGAGTTGCTTAGTGCCTTGCTAAGTTTCTGAGGCTGGCTTTGAACTCACAATCCTCCTGCCTCGCCTCTGGAGCCACTGGGATTACAGGTGTGCACCACCTTGCCTGGTTTAGCCATGACAATTTTCACTGCTTATTTTGGCAGAAGGTCTGAATTCCCTGGCTGCTCTATAGCTTTCATTCCTTCTGCCTTAGTGCCTTAGTTCCCCTCTCAGACTGAGGGGGGATTATAGATGGTCACCTCTGTGCCTGGCTCTCACATTTTCTTTTCTTTTTTTTTTTTAAAGAGAGAGAGAGAGAGAGAGAGAGAGAGAGAGAGAGAGAGAGAGAGAAAGAGAGAGACAATTTTAATATTTATTTTTTAGTTTTGAGTGGACACAACATCTTTGTTTGTATGTGGTGTTGAGGATCGAACCAGGTCCGCACGCATGCCAGGCGAGCGCGCTACTGCTTGAGCCACATCCCCAGCCCTGGCTCTCACATTTTCTTATGAAGACTTTTCCTTTGAAGTGTTTATGATAATCAATGGTAATCTTCTGTATTGTAGGTGTATTGGTGATTGGTGCTGGTAGTAATGTTTCCACAGGAGTGTCACTATTGTACATACATCTTTGGTTTGTTTCTTTGTTTGTTTGCTTTGGGATCTATCCTGTTGTTTGTGAACTGCTTGATAGTTCTATTTTTTTTCCCCCTCCGGGAACTAGAAATGGGACCTAGGGGTGATCTTCCTCTGAGCTTTATCCCTGGCCCTTTTTATTTTTTATTTAGAAGCAGGCTACCCTGCAACTTTTCATCCTACTGCCTCACCTCCGAAGTAAAGTTATTTCATATTTGTTGTTGTTGTTTGTTTTCTTTTTCTGGAAGAGGGTCTTCCTATGTTGTCTAGGTTAGCCTTAAAATTCAGGGCTTAAGTTGACCTCATGTCCCAGCTTTCTGAGCAGCTGGGACTAAAGGCTGGTACCTTCTGAGTCCAGTTTAGGCATTTGTCTTTGTTTTCCTTATGATTTTTATCCAAATAGAGGTTTGACTCCATTTGGGTGAAGTTTTTTGTCATTTCAGTGAAGTTTTGCAGTTTTATAACTGTAGAGCTTGCATGAGAGAGTTTATTCCTAGGTGTTACATATTTTTAACAATTGCTGATTTCTGTGCTGAGAGTATAGGGTGAATATTGAGCATGTGTGGAGGCCCCGCATTCATCACCCCCCAACCCTTCAACCCCTCATTCATTCCTAATGAGTTTTCCCCCATTGTGTTCTAACTGGTTATTCTTGTTTATAAAGATATTTGTTTTCTAGTATTCTTATGACTTAATGAATGATAATATACATGCTCTATTTTTGGCAAAACTGGGCATTAAATTGAAAGATGCACTGATGGGCCAGCTTTTTTTTTTTTTTTTTTCTGTTAAGGATTTAGGGGTTGATCACAGATATTTTTCTGCTACGGAGATACATCTCAAGATCTTTTTATGTTTTTTCAGTTTTTTCTTTTTCTTTTTTTTTACTTGTAGTTGGACCCACTGCCTTTATTTTATTTTATTTTTATGTGGTGCTAAGGATGGAATTCAGTGCCTTGCCACAACCAAACCCCCTTTTTTAGTTTTTAAGACAATGTCTCCGTCAATTGCTGAAGCTGGCCTCAAACTGGGATTCCAGTTTCCTCAGTTTACAGAGTTGTTTGGATTAAAGGAGTGTATCTCTATAAGCAGGTGGACATTAATCCCTTGTGTGTGCTTGTGTGTGTGTGTGTGTGTGAGTGTATTGTGTGTTTTTGATACTGGGGATTCAAACCAGGGAAATTTCACCATTAAGCTATAGCTATGCATTTTTGTTTGTTTGTTTGTTGTTATTTTTCCCTAGGAATTGAATCCAGGGCACTTAAGCACTGAGCTGCATTTTCAGCCTTTTTAAAATATTTTATTTAGAGACAGGGTCTCACTGAGTTGTTTAGTGCCTTGCTAAGTTGCTGAGGCTATCTTAGAATTCACATTCGTTCTGCCTCACCCCTGGAGTCCTTGGGGTAACAGGTGTGCACCACCTTGCCTGGTTTAGCCATGACAATTTTCATTGCTTATTTTGGCAGAAGGTCTGAATTCCTAGGCCGCTCTCTAACTTCAGCAACTGAGGGGGGATTACAGATGGTCACCTCTGTGCCTGGCTCTCACATTTTCTAATGAAGACTTTTCCTTTAAAGTGTTTATGATAATCAGTGGTAATCTTATGTATAGTAAGTGTATTGGTGATTGGTGCTGGTAGTAACGTTTCCACAGGAGTGTTGCTACTGTACATATGTCTTTGTTTGTTTGTTTTGAGGCCTATCCCGTTGTTTGTGAACTGCTTTATGGTTCCTTTATTTATTTATCTATTTATTTATTTATTTATTTGCAAATAAATAAATAAATAAATAAATAAAGGAACTATGGAATTGGACCCAGGGGTGATCTACCACCAAGCTTTATCCCTGACCCTTTTTTTTTTTTTTTTTTAAGAGCAGGCTAGCCTGCAACTTTTCATCCTACTGCCTCACCTCTGGAGTAAGGTTATTTCATATTTGTTGTTGTTTGTTTTCTTTTTCTGGAAGAGGGTTTTCCTATATTATCCAGTCTAGTGTTAAAGTTGGGGGCTCAAGGTGTCCTCCTGTCTCCGCTTTCTGAGAAGCCAGAGTACAGGCTGGTACATTCTGGGTCCAGATTTCGGCGTTTGTCTTTTGTTTTCCTCATTTCAGTAAAGTTTTGCAGTTTTATAATTGTAGAGCTTGCATGAGAGTTTATTCCTAGGTGTTACATATTTTTAACAATTGCTGATTTCTGTGCTGAGAGTGTAGGGTGAATGTTGAGCATGTGTGGAGGCCTGGGGTTTAATGCCTAGCGTTTACCTGCAGCATCTCGCCAACCACCCGCCCAACTCGTCAAACCCTCATTTATTCCTAATGAGTTTTCCCCCATTGTGTTCTAATTGGTTATTCTTGTTTATAAAGATATTTGTTTTCTAACATTCTTATGCCTTTATTTAAAGGATCATAATATTACATGCTCTATTTTTTGTGGAACTGGGGATTAAATTCAAAGCTGCTCTCATCGGCCAACTTTTTTTTTTTAAGTTGGTAGTTTAGGGATTGAATCCAGAGATTCTCTGCCACTGTGCTAAATCCCAAGCCCTTTTTACTTTTTATTTTAAGACAGTGTCCTCCTCAGTTACCAAGGCTGGCTTCAAATTTGGTTCCTCCTTCCTTATTTTGCAGGGTTGCTGGGATTAATTAAAGGAGTGTACCTCTTTAACAACTGGACATTCATTGTGTTGTGTTTGTGTGTGTGTGTGTGTGTTTGATACTGGGGATTGAACCCAGGGGAGTATAATCACTGAGAAACATCCTCAGCCATTTTTAAATTTCTATTTAGAGAGAGGGTCTTGATGAGTTGCTTAAGGCTTCACGAAATTGCTGACGCTGATTTTGAATTTGTGCTCCTCCTGCCTCAGCCTCCCAAGCTCATGTGTGCCACTGTGCCAGCCTGTCTAGTTCTTTGTGAACTGCTTTATGGTTCTTTTATTATTTTTTTTTTCTGGAAGTATGGAATGGACCCAGGGGTGATCTACCACTCAGCTTTATCCCTAGCCCTTTTTATTTTTTATTTAGAAGCAGGCTAGCCTGCAACTTTTCTTCCTTGGCTTCAGCTCTGGAGTAGAGTTATTTCATATTTGTTGCTTGTTTTCTTTCTTTCTTTCCTTCCTTATTTCTTCCTTCCTTCCTTCTTTCTTTCAGAGGGTCTTCCTATGTTGTGCAGGCTAGCAATAAAGTTTGGGGCTCAAGTTGTCCTCCTGTCTCAGCTTTCTGAGCAGCTGGGACTACAGGCTGGTACCTTCTGAGTCCAGGTTTAGGCATTTGTCTTTTATGTTTCTTATGATTTTCATCCAAATAGAGGTTTGACTCCAGTTGGGTGATGTTTTTTCTCATTTCAGGAAAGTTTTGGAGCTTTATATTTGTAGAGCTTGCATATGAGTTTATTCCTAAATGGGTGAAACTGGCTTTGAATTGTTAATATTTTTAACAATTGCTGATTTCTGTGCTGAGGTATAGGGTGAATGTTGAGCATGCTTGGAGGCCCTGGGTTTAATGTCTAGTGTTCTCGTGCAGGGAGGCACCAACCACCAACATGTCTATTCCTAATGAGTTTTCCTCCATTGTGTTCTAACTGGGTATTCTTGTTTGTTAAGATATTTGTTTTCTAGTATTCTTATAACTCAAACAAGGTCTTTTAATATTTTTTTTTAGATTATAGATGGACACAATACCTCTGTTTTGTTTTTGTATATTTTTATGTGGTGCTGAAGATCAAACCCAGTGCCTCACATATGCTAGGCAAGCAGTCTTCCACTGAGTTACAACCCCAGCCCACTTAAGCAATTTAATGAATGATAGTATATGTACTCTGTTTTGGGCGGGAGTGGGGGTTGAATTCAGAGCTGCACTCATGGGCCAACATTCTTTTTTTTCTTGTGGGGATTTATGGGTAGAACCCAGATATTCTCTGTAACTAAGCTACATTCAAGTCCTTTTTGTTTTCTATTTATTTTATTTTTTGAATATTTATTTTTTAATTATAAGTGGACACAATATTTTATTTTATGTGGTGCTGAGGATCGAACCCAGTGCCTCACACAAGCCAGGTGAGTGCTCTGCCTCTGAGCCTCAGCCCCAGCCTTTTTTGCTTTCTATTTTAATTCAGTGTTTCCCTCAGTTGCTAAGACTGATTTTAAACTTTGATTCCTCCTTCCTCAGTTTGCAGAGTTGCTAGAAATGTGTATACTTCATAAACAAGTTGGATATTCATTCTTATGTGAGGTGTGTGTGTGTGTGTGTGTGTGTGTGTGTGTGTGTGTGTGTGTGTTTGGTACTGGGGATTGAATCCAGGGGAGTTTTACTACTGAGCTACAGCCATTAAGTTTTTTATTTTGTTATGTACAGAACATTGAACCCCTGGGCGCTTAAGCACTGAATCACGTCCCCAGCCCTTTT
Organism: Callospermophilus lateralis; assembly: GCF_048772815.1. Taxonomy (NCBI): domain Eukaryota; kingdom Metazoa; phylum Chordata; class Mammalia; order Rodentia; family Sciuridae; genus Callospermophilus; species Callospermophilus lateralis. Next base: position 131,252 of record NW_027513048.1, read on the forward strand.
TAAATATTTTTTTTACAGATGGTCTCAATGATTTGCTTACTTACTGACTAGTTAAATGGGTGAAACTGGCTTTGAATTGTTAATCCTCCTGCCTCAGCTCCTGGAGCTACTGGGACTATAGGTTTGCACTACCTCGCCTGGCTTAGCCACAGCAGATTTTATTGCTTATTCTGGCACAAGGCCTTAATTGCCCAGGCTGCTCTCTAACTTTCTGCCTTTCTTCCTTATTCCCCCAGTGACTGAGAGGGAATTACAGATGGTTACCACTGTGCCTGGCTTTCATGTTTTTTGTTTGTTTTTAGTATATATTTAGTTGTCAATGGAACCTTTTTAAAAATTTATTTCTTTATATGTGATGCTGAGAATCCAACCCAGTACGTCACACCTGCCAGGCAAGCTCACTACCACTGAGCCACAACCCCAGCCTTCTCCTGTTTTTTAATTAAGACTTTTCAAATGTTTATGATAATCAATGGTGATCTTCTGTATCATAAGATGTATTGGTGATCCTTGCTGGTAGTAATGTTTTCACAGGAGTGTCGCTATCCATATCTTTGTTTGTATGTTTGGTTTTGGTACTAGAGATTGAACCCAGAGGCACTGCATCACATCCCCAGCCAGTTTCTTATATTTTATTTAGAGACAGGGCTTTGGTGAGTTGCTAAGGGCCTCAGTGAGTTGCTTAGGGCTTTGGTGAGTTGCTGAGGCTGGGTTTGAACTTGCATTCTTCTTGCCTCAGCATTCCATGTTGCTGAGATTACAAGGGGCCTGTGCTTTCCATTTTTTAAATTATTTAATGGCTTGCTAAAGAACTTTGGTTTTTGTCTCTGTTTTAAGGGTTTAGTAAGCAATTGAAGCTTTTATTTAAGCAAGGTATTAAAGCATTTGATAGAGACAGTGGCAGTAGGATTATAAAGAATGTGGAAATTTCATCATCAGCCCATGAGTATGTAAATTTTTCTTGTGAGATGTGTGCCTTCACAACACTCAGTTGTTTGAGTTTTCATAAAAGGTAGTGTGTATTCTTGAGGTCTTAAATCTGAAAAGAAACTTCTAAAATGCATACATAAGCCTTGTTCTGAGATGTAGACAGGTCCTAGTTGAACCATCTGTATGATCTGAAATTGTTTGTCTTTAATTTACTAGGTGTAGATAGTGGAGATCTTCATACCTTAATTTGCTGGACTGGGGGTATATGGGTGCTGTACTATGGAACTATAGCCCCAGTTATTTTAAATTTCCTTTTGAGACAGGGTCTCACTAAGTTTCCTAGCTGGCCTCAAACTTGTGATCCTTCTCCCTCAGATTCCCACGTCACTGGGGTTGCATGCACATACCACCCTTACTGGCTTCCAACCTATTGTTTTATGTATACCATGTATTTAAAACTTGGTAATTTAGTTGGGTGTGGTGGTGCATGCCCATAAACTCAGCAGCTCAGGAGGCTGAAGCAGTAGGATCATGACTTCAAAGCCATCCTCTGCAAGTTAGCGATGTCCTAAACAACTGGTGAAACCTCATCTCTAAATAAAACACAAAGTAGGGCTGGGGATGTGGCTCAGTGATTGAATTCCTCTGGGTTCAATTCCTGTTACCTAAGTATATAAGTAATTAAAATTTTCTAGCTTGTTATGATAGAGAATAGTTTCCAAATTTCAAAATGAAAAGACTAAGAATAGTAATTTACTCATTTACCTTTATATACTTACTGGTCAAAAAAAAATTATGCCATCATCTTAAGGTACTGGGTAGTGCATATATCACAAGTTATAGTGAAAACAGCTTTTTGCTACGCAACTAATTTGACAGAAGTGTTTGTGAGCATGGTACAGAATTCTTATAGTTTGTGCCAGTTTTAGATATTCTTCCCAGGTCATCAAAGTTGAAAATACAGTGGAATATTGAGCATGAAGAAGAATGCTATGCAATTTCTCTTCTCTCTGCTTTCATTAAAATTAAAATTTGAACTTTGTTCAATCATTCACCTCTATGGATTATGAAATCCTGCTGGCTGCCAGTTGTTGTATATGACAGAAATGAGGAGATGATTTACTGAATCAGAGTTTATTGAAATACAATGAGAATTGTTGCGTAGGTTTACATCCTCAGAGGGGAGAGAATAATGTGAAAAAAACTTCATAGAATACAGCAGGTAGATGAGGTACTTTAACCACATATTAATGGTTTCCAAAATTCTTAAAGCCCACTTGTTCAATTAATATGGAAACAGGCTTTGTGAAAAGTAAAGTGTCCTTGAAGCTGAGATTTTCCTGTACAGGAGCAGTTCTTGGAGAAGGCAGCTTGACCACCTTGGTGGACAGTCAGGATAACAGGTAAGGTCTCTAATTACTAGTTGATAGCAGGTGGTATTGGTGGATGAGGATTCTGAGATTAATTCGCAGCTGATGAGGCCTTGTCACTGCTTGGCTCTAGGCTTTCAGAGAAGTGTCATGGTCTTTCATATGACAGAGGTGGCCCTACCTTAACCTAAGCTCTCAGGTGTCTGACAAAACTCTGGAGTTGAGATCTTTTCTGAAGCTCAGTAGTTTAGATCAGTGGCTGACACGTGGGGAGTCTGATGGGATATATAAGGACTGGCAACACATCATGCTCTAGCAAGGAGGGAAAACTCTCTAAAACATCAAACTTTTAGAAGTATTTAGAAACATTTCATCGTTACATAACACATGGCCTAGCACCAAAACCAAGCCACCCTCTGCCCTGGTTCCAGGCTCCACCCGTGAACAGGTGGACAGAAGATGCCATTATTCCAAGCCTTTGTAATTCTGGAGCCTGAAAAGGCTAGCCAGGAGCTTTAAGGAGTAAGTGGGTGGAGAAAATGATTTCTTAGAAGAAGAACCTGAATGGCCTGGTGGCCCATGCCTATAATTCTAGTAACTGGGAAGGTTTATGCAGCAGGTTTGCAAGTTGGAAGCTAGCCTTGGCAACTTACAAAATCCTGTTTCAAAATAAAAATGGCCACAAGTGTTGCTCCACGATAGAGTGACCCTGGGATCCATCGCCAGCACTGCCCTCACCACCCCCCTCCAACCAAAAAAAGTGTGGTTGCTCCTGCCTGCAGGACTGTGGGGTCCAGAAATAGATAAAGCATTCACTCCGGCTTCCCACTGATCACAGCTAGTCTTTACAAGGTTGGCCTCCTTCCCCATACCTCTTCAAATATATTTTCCAACAACTTTATCTTACTCCCAAAGTTTGTGATATTGATTAAAATTAACATTCATTATGACATCTTGTTTCCAAAATTAATGTTTTTTTGACCCACGCAGGGCATGTGTTCCCTGCAGTCACCACATGTGCCCCTTACTGAAGTTTGGCTCTTTTTTTAATATTTATTTTTTAGGTGTAGATGGATACAACACAATTTCTTTCTTTCCTTATTTTCTTTATGTGGTGCTGAGGATTGAATCCGGGTCTTGCTCCTGCTAGGCAAGCGCTCTACTACTGAGCCACAATCCCAGCCCTGGATCTGCATATTTTTTATGTTGTTTGTTCCTGAGGATTTAAACATTTTATGTCTGTTGTGAAAGGGAGACTTTTTATTTATTTATTTATTTTTTTGGTGATGGGAAATGAACCCAACGTATCAACTGAGCTGTATCCCAGCCCTGAAAGGGACTTTTAAATGAGGGTATTGCTGATTCAGTGATTTTTCTAATGATTTTCATGAGAATGAGAAATGATGAATTTTCTCTTTCTTTCTTTCTTTCTTTCTTTCTTATTTTCTACTTTGTGTAATTGGTGCAGGTATCATCAGGTAGTAGATATGTTCTTCAGTGCTGCTGTCTGGTCCCTGAAAGCTTGTGACCTTTAGTTCAGCCATGAGGCTTGTTATAGAATTCATTTGTACCTATGTTAAACTCTTAAGTGGGTGTTGACCTTATAAACTCAAGTGGGTGTTGACCTTACAAAATATGTTCCTGAGACTGTGAGGTCGATATTAGATTCAGGTTAGATTCAAGTTCCTAATGTTTACATTTGTGGTCTTGTCTCTAGCTGACAATGTGGCGTCTTTTAATTTTTTTTTTTTTTTTTTTTTTTTTTAGGTACTGAGAATTTAACCCAGTGGTGCTTAACTATCAAGTCACCTACCCAACACGTTTTAATATTTTACATAGAGACAGGGGTCTCATTAAATTGCTTAGGGCTTCCATAAGTTGCTGAGGCTGGCATTGAACTCACAATCCTCCTGCCTTAGCTTCCTGACCTGCTGGAATTACAGGTAAGAGCCACCACTCCCCGGGCATTATTTGTAGGTTTTTGTGTCACTGTTAGACTTGTTAAAACCTCTGCCATTGTTGTTTCTGTTTGACCGATCCACCCAACCCAATCATGGCATTTTTCTGTGTACTTGAACTGTATTTCATTTAGGAAATGGTTATACATGCATCAAATTTGGCCTGCCACATGTTTTTCTAAGTAAGGTTTCACTGGAACACAGTCATGGCTGCTTTCTTGGCACAGGAGCACAGTTGAGTAGTGGAGCAGACTGGATGACCTACAAGGCAGAATTATTTACTGGTTGGCCATCCAAGGAGGCATTTTCTAGTCTGTGCATTCCTGTATCATTCACCTCCCCTAGACAAGGCTTGTGGCCTGTGTTAGTCAGGTTTTTGTCACTAACAACAAAGTACATGACAAAAAAACTAGTTTCAGAGGTTCAATCCATGGTGGACTTATTCCATTGCTCTGGGCCCAAAATGAGGCAGAATGTCATGGCGGAAGGGCATGATGGAGGAGTGCTGCCCCATTGATGTTGGCCAGGAGACAGAAAGAGGGGAAGGGGAAGAGGCCATAGGGAATATGGACCCATTCCAGATATGTACCCAGTGATCCACTTCCTTCAATCATACCCCACCTGTGTATGATTACGACCCAATTACTCTATTCAAAATAAAATGAACTGATTTAGGTCACAGCTCTAAGTCTAATCCTTTCACCTTTGAATCATTCTGCATTAACAGTTTTTCAGGACACTTTATGTCCAAATCATAATATGATCCTTTTCAATTAGACTGCGGGGACCTTGCTTCAGTAGTTTCCTTACCAGGAAAAATGCTGCCCTTAACAGGGTATATGTTCTAGTGGGGGAGAGATTGGCAATAGGAAATAAATTAGTAGATGGTGCAGTAAGTTACAAAGTTGTTGAGGAGGATTGAGAGGAAGCAGTGGATGGTACATTAGACACTGAGGTTCTTCCCAGCCTGGCATCCATGAGCTCTTCCATTTGTCCTTCAGCTTTGACCCGTCAAGTGAAAATGGACTTTTCACACCTCCTTCCTGCATCTTCCCAGCTGCAGCCAGAACCCTTTTTGGTCTCTACAAACTGTGAGTACTGAGGTGAAGAACCTGCTGGACAAAGTCCTAGGGTAAGTGCTGCTGAAAATGCACACAGGGCTGTGTGGGTGGGGGCTAAGAGGGTCTGGAAGAGGGAATTGGAAGGGAAGTGGTGTTAGGTGGCCTGGCCCAACGAGCTGCAACCAGGTGGACCCTCTTTTCTGTGTCCGACCCCTTGGTGGGTCTTTTGGTAATCTGTCTTGCTTTGGAGTTTGAACTTGACCTGTGGGCATTGACCGCATGATATTGATATGGGAGTTATAAGAATTTTGGTCACTTGTGTGTTTTCAAAAATGATAGAAATAATGGACCCATGTGAGGACTGTAATGGAAATTCAGAAGAAGTTATTTGTAATGTCTGGCACATGGTTAAGTACCAGCAACATTTGTCAAATGAAGTAAAATAGTTGTATTCCATATAGTTATAGTGCTTAGGAACTTTGGTTTTTATGCTTAACTGTTAGTAATAGTTGAGTGTTATCTTCTATAAGATGGAAGGGAATGATCAACTTTAGTTTCCATAGACTATTTTTTTTTTTTAAAGAGAGAGTGAGAGAGGGAGATTAGTTTTCGGTGGACACAACATCTTTGTTTGTATGTGGTGTGAGGATCGAACCTGGGCCGCACGCATGCCAGGCGAGCGCGCTACCACTTGAGCCATATCCCCAGGCCTCCATTGACTATTGGCTCAAATGGTTGAATATAGGTTTTCCAAGAAAAATGAAGATAAGATGTACTTAAGGAATACATTTGTTATTGGTTCATGTTTTTAGCCCCTTGGTGGACGTTTTCTTACCAGGAGGAACATTTATATTTTCAGTATAAAGATTTCATAGAAAAATAAGCCGAGTGCCTTTATTTTAAAATTAATGCTAATTTCAGTTATGTATTTAAAAAATTAAAATACTTTTGTATTGGTACTTGTCATCAAGTTCCTATAGGTTGAAGCCTCCAGGATATTAATTGTGAGGAACCGATTCTCAGGCAAGTGGTACATTTCTGGAGATGTAACTAATAATTAAGTCAATATTCGTCGTTATATGATTGAGGTTTTATATATTTGATAAATATTTTTAAGAATAACTTCAGGGCTAAGGTTGTGGCTCAGCAGCAGAGTGCTTGCCTAGCATGTGTGAGGCACTGGGTTTGATTCTCAGAACTACATATCAATAATGAAAATAAAGGTCCATTGACAACTAAAAAAACTTTTAAAAAAGATATAAAGATGCTCTGTCAGTTTTTCATGGCTGTGATCAAAATAACCTAAACAAGAACAACTTGGAGAAAGAACAGTTTATTTTGGTTCATGGTTTCAGTGGACTCAGTCATGGTCAATTAGCACCGTTGATCTGGCACCCAAATGAGGCAGAATATCATGGCAGAGGGTATGGTAGAGAAAGCTGCTCAGCTCTTGGCAGTGGAGAAGCAGGGTAGAAGAGGAAGGGGCCAAGGACAAACACTGTCCTCAAGGCCAAACCGATAATGACTTACTTCCTCCATTCATGCCCCATATGCCTATACCTTTCACCACCTCCCTGTGGTCCCTTCAAATTATTAAGCCTACTAATAGCTTAACACACTGGTAAAGTCAGAACCCTCTTGAACATTCACCTCTGGAACATGGTGGCATTGCCTTAACCATGGGCTTTCCAGATTAAGAAAAGTAACAGATTCTATTATTGGTTCTATTTTAGCATAATTTAGTTGCTATAACAGAGTTTCATGATGTAATTTGTTGCATGACTTTGTATTGTCCAAGTGTCTAGAGTGTCAGAAGAAACCCAGACTCAATAAAGAGTAGACATGAGGGAGGTTGGTTATTAGGGGCAGGGTTATAGCAGGGGAATTGATCCTATGAAGTCAACAGAGGATTGACATGTTCACCATAGAGCAATACATATCTGAGATGAGAAAGAGCAAATTCACTTGAATTTGTTCTGGTTTGGTGGCCCCATATTGTTGGTGGAATTAGAAGACTAAGGCTCTAGGACTTGTTTTGTTCTTGTGATTAAAAACCTGGGCCTGGTACAAGCTAGGCAAGCAATCACTGATTGACACTCCTAGCTTTAGGCAGCAGGATGTAAAATTTGAGGCAGCTTTTCTACCTTAGCCTCTCTTTGGAGCACAATAGACAATTTTAATTGTAAGGCCTGTAAGGAAGAGTAATTTATATAAAGGAACAAAATGATGCTTGTTGACAGGCATACACTTAAGTTATTGCTCTATGATGGAATGTTTTCTCACAAATGCATCCTGAGGTAATTTTGTCCATATGCAAACATCAGAGTATGTACCCACATAAGGTAAGATGGCTACATCACTAGGCGATCTAGTCTGATGGGACCAACTTATAAACTGATCTTCATTGACTGAAATGTTATGTCATATGTGACTGTAACTGGGACCACAGAGATAAACCTTTTGTCAACAGTTCAGTATTTTTTATGGGTTTGCATGATTCTCACAAAAACAAACTGAGCTTTGAGGAGAAGACTTGCTCCTGGAAATCTCCCATGTCAGACTTCCATGAAGGGCCAGTTTGACTCATTCCTAGCCAGTACCTGATGTGTGAGAATCATGTGACTGAATTGAAGAGGAAGAAGCCCTTTCCAGACTGAGGGGCTACACTGGTGGCCAAGTCAGATGTCCCTGCTTCAGATGGTAAGTCTCCTTCCTTCATATACTGGTGGGGTGGGGTCGGGGTAGGGGGTTGCCTAGAACTTTTGTTTTCCTGAGATTGGATTGTCATGGGACTGCTGGGCTCCTATCACACCTGGGGCTGAACACTGGACACAGCAGCAGAGCTGGAAACATCACAGGCAATCAGGCCTCTCAGCACCATGGAGCTTCAAGCTCCAGAACTGGGGCCTGGCTCCTGGGCCGGGGCCCCTGAGCGCGTGTTCGTCGTGGCGTCGCGTGGCCTCCGGTGGTGTCCGGTGGCGTCGGGTCAAACCGGGGGCCCCTTGCTTGGGCCCCCTACCGCGCGCGCTCCCCTCGGTTCCCCTTGCGCCGCCCCCCACCCCACCCCACCCCACTCTTTCCTCCTCCTCTCGCCGCCCCTTCCTCTCCTTCTCTCTTCTCCTTGCGCTGTCCCCCTGCTCCTAGGCCTAGGTCGCATGGCTCCCTAGCCTGGGCTCCTCCATTGGGTCCCGGGACCCCTCCCACCCAGCCACCCAGCTTCATGCTGGCGCTGGCAGCCTTTCCACCCACCGGGCCCTAGTTTGGCCCTGTTTGGGTCCTGGTCCCTCCCCGGAGGATCTACTCCCCTGGATTGTAGAGGAGTGCCATGGGCTGGCCTCTGGCGCCCTGAAGGCCCCCTAAGGGAAACAGGGCCCTGTGCCTCGCCCGGGCCCCCTTGGCTGCTGGATCCCTGACACCTGGCAGTGGACGTGGGCGCCGCGCTGACCTTGGCCTGCCCGATCCCCTCCCTTCCCTCCCCTGCCCTCTCGCCTTGCGTGCTGCCCCTAACCCCAGCCCGCCCTCCCGCACCATGGAGCTTCAAGCTCCAGAACTGGGGCCTGGCTCCTGGGCCGGGGCCCCTGAGCGCGTGTTCGTCGTGGCGTCGCGTGGCGTCCGGTGGCGTCGGGGGGCGTCGGGTCAAACCGGGGGCCCCTTGCTTGGGCCCCCTACCGCGCGCGCTCCCCTGGGTTCCCCTTGCGCCGCCCCCCACCCCACCCCACCCCACTCTTTCCTCCTCCTCTCGCCGCCCCTTCCTCTCCTTCTCTCTTCTCCTTGCGCTGTCCCCCTGCTCCTAGGCCTAGGTCGCATGGCTCCCTAGCCTGGGCTCCTCCATTGGGTCCCGGGACCCCTCCCACCCAGCCACCCAGCTTCATGCTGGCGCTGGCAGCCTTTCCACCCACCGGGCCCTAGTTTGGCCCTGTTTGGGTCCTGGTCCCTCCCCGGAGGATCTACTCCCCTGGATTGTAGAGGAGTGCCATGGGCTGGCCTCTGGCGCCCTGAAGGCCCCCTAAGGGAAACAGGGCCCTGTGCCTCGCCCGGGCCCCCTTGGCTGCTCGAACCCTGACACCTGGCAGTGGACGTGGGCGCTGCGCTGACCTTGGCCTGCCCGATCCCCTCCCTTCCCTCCCCTGCCCTCTCGCCTTGCGTGCTGCCCCTAACCCCAGCCCGCCCTCCCGCACCATGGAGCTTCAAGCTCCAGAACTGGGGCCTGGCTCCTGGGCCGGGGCCCCTGAGCGCGTGTTCGTCGTGGCGTCGCGTGGCGTCCGGTGGCGTCGGGTGGCGTCGGGTCAAACCGGGGGCCCCTTGCTTGGGCCCCCTACCGCGCGCGCTCCCCTCGCTTCCCCTTGCGCCGCCCCCCACCCCACTCTTTCCTCCTCCTCTGGCCGCCCCTTCCTCTCCTTCTCTCTTCTCCTTGCGCTGTCCCCCTGCTCCTAGGCCTAGGTCGCATGGCTCCCTAGCCTGGGCTCCTCCATTGGGTCCCGGGACCCCTCCCACCCAGCCACCCAGCTTCATGCTGGCGCTGGCAGCCTTTCCACCCACCGGGCCCTAGTTTGGCCCTCTTTGGGTCCTGGTCCCTCCCCGGAGGATCTACTCCCCTGGATTGTAGAGGAGTGCCATGGGCTGGCCTCTGGCGCCCTGAAGGCCCCCTAAGGGAAACAGGGCCCTGTGCCTCGCCCGGGCCCCCTTGGCTGCTGGATCCCTGACACCTGGCAGTGGACGTGGGCGCCGCGCTGACCTTGGCCTGCCCGATCCCCTCCCTTCCCTCCCCTGCCCTCTCGCCTTGCGTGCTGCCCCTAACCCCAGCCCGCCCTCCCGCACCATGGAGCTTCAAGCTCCCGAACTGGGGCCTGGCTCCTGGGCCGGGGCCCCTGAGCGCGTGTTCGTCGTGGCGTCGCGTGGCGTCCGGTGGCGTCGGGTGGCGTCGGGTCAAACCGGGGGCCCCTTGCTTGGGCCCCCTACCGCGCGCGCTCCCCTCGCTTCCCCTTGCGCCGCCCCCCACCCCACTCTTTCCTCCTCCTCTCGCCGCCCCTTCCTCTCCTTCTCTCTTCTCCTTGCGCTGTCCCCCTGCTCCTAGGCCTAGGTCGCATGGCTCCCTAGCCTGGGCTCCTCCATTGGGTCCCGGGACCCCTCCCACCCAGCCACCCAGCTTCATGCTGGCGCTGGCAGCCTTTCCACCCACCGGGCCCTAGTTTGGCCCTGTTTGGGTCCTGGTCCCTCCCCGGAGGATCTACTCCCCTGGATTGTAGAGGAGTGCCATGGGCTGGCCTCTGGCGCCCTGAAGGCCCCCTAAGGGAAACAGGGCCCTGTGCCTCGCCCGGGCCCCCTTGGCTGCTCCAACCCTGACACCTGGCAGTGGACGTGGGCGCCGCGCTGACCTTGGCCTGCCCGATCCCCTCCCTTCCCTCCCCTGCCCTATCGCCTTGCATGCTGCCCCTAACCCCAGCCCGCCCTCCCGCACCATGGAGCTTCAAGCTCCCGAACTGGGGCCTGGCTCCTGGGCCGGGGCCCCTGAGCGCGTGTTCGTCGTGGCGTCGCGTGGCGTCCGGTGGCGTCGGGTGGCGTCGGGTCAAACCGGGGGCCCCTTGCTTGGGCCCCCTACCGCGCGCGCTCCCCTCGCTTCCCCTTGCGCCGCCCCCCACCCCACTCTTTCCTCCTCCTCTCGCCGCCCCTTCCTCTCCTTCTCTCTTCTCCTTGCGCTGTCCCCCTGCTCCTAGGCCTAGGTCGCATGGCTCCCTAGCCTGGGCTCCTCCATTGGGTCCCGGGACCCCTCCCACCCAGCCACCCAGCTTCATGCTGGCGCTGGCAGCCTTTCCACCCACCGGGCCCTAGTTTGGCCCTGTTTGGGTCCTGGTCCCTCCCTGGAGGATCTACTCCCCTGGATTGTAGAGGAGTGCCATGGGCTGGCCTCTGGCGCCCTGGAGGCCCCCTAAGGGAAACAGGGCCCTGTGCTACGCCCGGGCCCCCTTGGCTGCTCGAACCCTGACACCTGGCAGTGGACGTGGGCGCCGCGCTGACCTTGGCCTGCCCGATCCCCTCCCTTCCCTCCCCTGCCCTCTCGCCTTGCGTGCTGCCCCTAACCCCAGCCCGCCCTCCCGCACCATGGAGCTTCAAGCTCCCGAACTGGGGCCTGGCTCCTGGGCCGGGGCCCCTGAGCGCGTGTTCGTCGTGGCGTCGCGTGGCGTCCGGTGGCGTCGGGTGGCATCGGGTCAAACCGGGGGCCCCTTGCTTGGGCCCCCTACCGCGCGCGCTCCCCTCGGTTCCCCTTGCGCCGCCCCCCACCCCACTCTTTCCTCCTCCTCTCGCCGCCCCTTCCTCTCCTTCTCTCTTCTCCTTGCGCTGTCCCCCTGCTCCTAGGCCTAGGTCGCATGGCTCCCTAGCCTGGGCTCCTCCATTGGGTCCCGGGACCCCTCCCACCCAGCCACCCAGCTTCATGCTGGCGCTGGCAGCCTTTCCACCCACCGGGCCCTAGTTTGGCCCTGTTTGGGTCCTGGTCCCTCCCCGGAGGATCTACTCCCCTGGATTGTAGAGGAGTGCCATGGGCTGGCCTCTGGCGCCCTGAAGGCCCCCTAAGGGAAACAGGGCCCTGTGCCTCGCCCGGGCCCCCTTGGCTGCTCGAACCCTGACACCTGGCAGTGGACGTGGGCGCCGCGCTGACCTTGGCCTGCCCGATCCCCTCCCTTCCCTCCCCTGCCCTCTCGCCTTGCGTGCTGCCCCTAACCCCAGCCCGCCCTCCCGCACCATGGAGCTTCAAGCTCCCGAACTGGGGCCTGGCTCCTGGGCCGGGGCCCCTGAGCGCGTGTTCGTCGTGGCGTCGCGTGGCGTCCGGTGGCGTCGGGTGGCGTCGGGTCAAACCGGGGGCCCCTTGCTTGGGCCCCCTACCGCGCGCGCTCCCCTCGGTTCCCCTTGCGCCGCCCCCCACCCCACTCTTTCCTCCTCCTCTCGCCGCCCCTTCCTCTCCTTCTCTCTTCTCCTTGCGCTGTCCCCCTGCTCCTAGGCCTAGGTCGCATGGCTCCCTAGCCTGGGCTCCTCCATTGGGTCCCGGGACCCCTCCCACCCAGCCACCCAGCTTCATGCTGGCGCTGGCAGCCTTTCCACCCACCGGGCCCTAGTTTGGCCCTGTTTGGGTCCTGGTCCCTCCCCGGAGGATCTACTCCCCTGGATTGTAGAGGAGTGCCATGGGCTGGCCTCTGGCGCCCTGAAGGCCCCCTAAGGGAAACAGGGCCCTGTGCCTCGCCCGGGCCCCCTTGGCTGCTCGAACCCTGACACCTGGCAGTGGACGTGGGCGCTGCGCTGACCTTGGCCTGCCCGATCCCCTCCCTTCCCTCCCCTGCCCTCTCGCCTTGCGTGCTGCCCCTAACCCCAGCCCGCCCTCCCGCACCATGGAGCTTCAAGCTCCAGAACTGGGGCCTGGCTAATGGGCCGGGGCCCCTGAGCGCGTGTTCGTCGTGGCGTCGCGTGGCGTCCGGTGGCGTCGGGTGGCGTCGGGTCAAACCGGGGGCCCCTTGCTTGGGCCCCCTACCGCGCGCGCTCCCCTCGCTTCCCCTTGCGCCGCCCCCCACCCCACTCTTTCCTCCTCCTCTCGCCGCCCCTTCCTCTCCTTCTCTCTTCTCCTTGCGCTGTCCCCCTGCTCCTAGGCCTAGGTCACATGGCTCCCTAGCCTGGGCTCCTCCATTGGGTCCCGGGACCCCTCCCACCCAGCCACCCAGCTTCATGCTGGCGCTGGCAGCCTTTCCACCCACCGGGCCCTAGTTTGGCCCTGTTTGGGTCCTGGTCCCTCCCCGGAGGATCTACTCCCCTGGATTGTAGAGGAGTGCCATGGGCTGGCCTCTGGCGCCCTGAAGGCCCCCTAAGGGAAACAGGGCCCTGTGCCTCGCCCGGGCCCCCTTGGCTGCTCCAACCCTGACACCTGGCAGTGGACGTGGGCGCCGCGCTGACCTTGGCCTGCCCGAACCCCTCCCTTCCCTCCCCTGCCCTCTCGCCTTGCGTGCTGCCCCTAACCCCAGCCCGCCCTCCCGCACCATGGAGCTTCAAGCTCCCGAACTGGGGCCTGGCTCCTGGGCCGGGGCCCCTGAGCGCGTGTTCGTCGTGGCGTCGCGTGGCGTCCGGTGGCGTCGGGTGGCGTCGGGTCAAACCGGGGGCCCCTTGCTTGGGCCCCCTACCGCGCGCGCTCCCCTCGCTTCCCCTTGCGCCGCCCCCCACCCCACTCTTTCCTCCTCCTCTCGCCGCCCCTTCCTCTCCTTCACTCTTCTCCTTGCGCTGTCCCCCTGCTCCTAGGCCTAGGTCGCATGGCTCCCTAGCCTGGGCTCCTCCATTGGGTCCCGGGACCCCTCCCACCCAGCCACCCAGCTTCATGCTGGCGCTGGCAGCCTTTCCACCCACCGGGCCCTAGTTTGGCCCTGTTTGGGTCCTGGTCCCTCCCCGGAGGATCTACTCCCCTGGATTGTAGAGGAGTGCCATGGGCTGGCCTCTGGCGCCCTGAAGGCCCCCTAAGGGAAACAGGGCCCTGTGCCTCGCCCGGGCCCCCTTGGCTGCTCGAACCCTGACACCTGGCAGTGGACGTGGGCGCCGCGCTGACCTTGGCCTGCCCGATCCCCTCCCTTCCCTCCCCTGCCCTCTCGCCTTGCGTGCTGCCCCTAACCCCAGCCCGCCCTCCCGCACCATGGAGCTTCAAGCTCCCGAACTGGGGCCTGGCTCCTGGGCCGGGGCCCCTGAGCGCGTGTTCGTCGTGGCGTCGCGTGGCGTCCGGTGGCGTCGGGTGGCGTCGGGTCAAACCGGGGGCCCCTTGCTTGGGCCCCCTACCGCGCGCGCTCCCCTCGGTTCCCCTTGCGCCGCCCCCCACCCCACTCTTTCCTCCTCCTCTCGCCGCCCCTTCCTCTCCTTCTCTCTTCTCCTTGCGCTGTCCCCCTGCTCCTAGGCCTAGGTCGCATGGCTCCCTAGCCTGGGCTCCTCCATTGGGTCCCGGGACCCCTCCCACCCAGCCACCCAGCTTCATGCTGGCGCTGGCAGCCTTTCCACCCACCGGGCCCTAGTTTGGCCCTGTTTGGGTCCTGGTCCCTCCCCGGAGGATCTACTCCCCTGGATTGTAGAGGAGTGCCATGGGCTGGCCTCTGGCGCCCTGAAGGCCCCCTAAGGGAAACAGGGCCCTGTGCCTCGCCCGGGCCCCCTTGGCTGCTCCAAACCTGACACCTGGCAGTGGACGTGGGCGCCGCGCTGACCTTGGCCTGCCCGATCCCCTCCCTTCCCTCCCCTGCCCTCTCGCCTTGCGTGCTGCCCCTAACCCCAGCCCGCCCTCCCGCACCATGGAGCTTCAAGCTCCCGAACTGGGGCCTGGCTCCTGGGCCGGGGCCCCTGAGCGCGTGTTCGTCGTGGCGTCGCGTGGCGTCCGGTGGCGTCGGGTGGCGTCGGGTCAAACCGGGGGCCCCTTGCTTGGGCCCCCTACCGCGCGCGCTCCCCTCGGTTCCCCTTGCGCCGTCCCCCACCCCACTCTTTCCTCCTCCTCTCGCCGCCCCTTCCTCTCCTTCACTCTTCTCCTTGCGCTGTCCCCCTGCTCCTAGGCCTAGGTCGCATGGCTCCCTAGCCTGGGCTCCTCCATTGGGTCCCGGGACCCCTCCCACCCAGCCACCCAGCTTCATGCTGGCGCTGGCAGCCTTTCCACCCACCGGGCCCTAGTTTGGCCCTGTTTGGGTCCTGGTCCCTCCCCGGAGGATCTACTCCCCTGGATTGTAGAGGAGTGCCATGGGCTGGCCTCTGGCGCCCTGAAGGCCCCCTAAGGGAAACAGGGCCCTGTGCCTCGCCCGGGCCCCCTTGGCTGCTGGAACCCTGACACCTGGCAGTGGACATGGGCGCCGCGCTGACCTTGGCCTGCCCGATCCCCTCCCTTCCCTCCCCTGCCCTCTCGCCTTGCGTGCTGCCCCTAACCCCAGCCCGCCCTCCCGCACCATGGAGCTTCAAGCTCCCGAACTGGGGCCTGGCTCCTGGGCCGGGGCCCCTGAGCGCGTGTTCGTCGTGGCGTCGCGTGGCGTCCGGTGGCGTAGGGTCAAACCGGGGGCCCCTTGCTTGGGCCCCCTACCGCGCGCGCTCCCCTCGGTTCCCCTTGCGCCGTCCCCCACCCCACTCTTTCCTCCTCCTCTTGCCGCCCCTTCCTCTCCTTCTCTCTTCTCCTTGCGCTGTCCCCCTGCTCCTAGGCCTAGGTCGCATGGCTCCCTAGCCTGGGCTCCTCCATTGGGTCCCGGGACCCCTCCCACCCAGCCACCCAGCTTCATGCTGGCGCTGGCAGCCTTTCCACCCACCGGGCCCTAGTTTGGCCCTCTTTGGGTCCTGGTCCCTCCCCGGAGGATCTACTCCCCTGGATTGTAGAGGAGTGCCATTGGCTGGCCTCTGGCGCCCTGAAGGCCCCCTAAGGGAAACAGGGCCCTGTGCCTCGCCCGGGCCCCCTTGGCTGCTCCAACCCTGACACCTGGCAGTGGACGTGGGCGCCGCGCTGACCTTGGCCTGCCCGATCCCCTCCCTTCCCTCCCCTGCCCTCTCGCCTTGCGTGCTGCCCCTAACCCCAGCCCGCCCTCCCGCACCATGGAGCTTCAAGCTCCCGAACTGGGGCCTGGCTCCTGGGCCCCGGCCCCTGAGCGCGTGTTCGTCGTGGCGTCGCGTGGCGTCCGGTGGCGTCGGGTGGCGTCGGGTCAAACCGGGGGCCCCTTGCTTGGGCCCCCTACCGCGCGCGCTCCCCTCGGTTCCCCTTGCGCCGCCCCCCACCCCACTCTTTCCTCCTCCTCTCGCCGCCCCTTCCTCTCCTTCTCTCTTCTCCTTGCGCTGTCCCCCTGCTCCTAGGCCTAGGTCGCATGGCTCCCTAGCCTGGGCTCCTCCATTGGGTCCCGGGACCCCTCCCACCCAGCCACCCAGCTTCATGCTGGCGCTGGCAGCCTTTCCACCCACCGGGCCCTAGTTTGGCCCTGTTTGGGTCCTGGTCCCTCCCCGGAGGATCTACTCCCCTGGATTGTAGACGAGTGCCATGGGCTGGCCTCTGGCGCCCTGAAGGCCCCCTAAGGGAAACAGGGCCCTGTGCCTCGCCCGGGCCCCCTTGGCTGCTCGAACCCTGACACCTGGCAGTGGACGTGGGCGCCGCTCTGACCTTGGCCTGCCCGATCCCCTCCCTTCCCTCCCCTGCCCTCTGGCCTTGCGTGCTGCCCCTAACCCCAGCCCGCCCTCCCGCACCATGGAGCTTCAAGCTCCAGAACTGGGGCCTGGCTCCTGGGCTGGGGCCCCTGAGCGCGTGTTCGTCGTGGCGTCGTGTGGCGTCCGGTGGCGTCGGGTGGCGTCGGGTCAAACCGGGGGCCCCTTGCTTGGGCCCCCTACCGCGCGCGCTCCCCTCGGTTCCCCTTGCGCTGCCCCCCACCCCACCCCACCCCACTCTTTCCTCCTCCTCTCGCCGCCCCTTCCTCTCCTTCTCTCTTCTCCTTGCGCTGTCCCCCTGCTCCTAGGCCTAGGTCGCATGGCTCCCTAGCCTGGGCTCCTCCATTGGGTCCCGGGACCCCTCCCACCCAGCCACCCAGCTTCATGCTGGCGCTGGCAGCCTTTCCACCCACCGGGCCCTCGTTTGGCCCTGTTTGGGTCCTGGTCCCTCCCCGGAGGATCTACTCCCCTGGATTGTAGACGAGTGCCATGGGCTGGCCTCTGGCGCCCTGAAGGCCCCCTAAGGGAAACAGGGCCCTGTGCCTCGCCCGGGCCCCCTTGGCTGCTCCAACCCTGACACCTGGCAGTGGACGTGGGCGCCGCGCTGACCTTGGCCTGCCCGATCCCCTCCCTTCCCTCCCCTGCCCTCTCGCCTTGCCTGCTGCACATAACCCCAGCCCGCCCTCCCGCACCATGGAGCTTCAAGCTCCAGAACTGGGGCCTGGCTCCTGGGCCGGGGCCCCTGAGCGCGTGTTCGTCGTGGCGTCGCGTGGCGTCCGGTGGCGTCGGGTGGCGTCGGGTCAAACCGGGGGCCCCTTGCTTGGGCCCCCTACCGCGCGCGCTCCCCTCGGTTCCCCTTGCGCCGCCCCCCACCCCACTCTTTCCTCCTCCTCTCGCCGCCCCTTCCTCTCCTTCTCTCTTCTCCTTGCGCTGTCCCCCTGCTCCTAGGCCTAGGTCGCATGGCTCCCTAGCCTGGGCTCCTCCATTGGGTCCCGGGACCCCTCCCACCCAGCCACCCAGCTTCATGCTGGCGCTGGCAGCCTTTCCACCCACCGGGCCCTAGTTTGGCCCTGTTTGGGTCCTGGTCCCTCCCCGGAGGATCTACTCCCCTGGATTGTAGAGGAGTGCCATGGGCTGGCCTCTGGCGCCCTGAAGGCCCCCTAAGGGAAACAGGGCCCTGTGCCTCGCCCGGGCCCCCTTGGCTGCTCGAACCCTGACACCTGGCAGTGGACGTGGGCGCTGCGCTGACCTTGGCCTGCCCGATCCCCTCCCTTCCCTCCCCTGCCCTCTCGCCTTGCGTGCTGCCCCTAACCCCAGCCCGCCCTCCCGCACCATGGAGCTTCAAGCTCCAGAACTGGGGCCTGGCTAATGGGCCGGGGCCCCTGAGCGCGTGTTCGTCGTGGCGTCGCGTGGCGTCCGGTGGCGTCGGGTGGCGTCGGGTCAAACCGGGGGCCCCTTGCTTGGGCCCCCTACCGCGCGCGCTCCCCTCGCTTCCCCTTGCGCCGCCCCCCACCCCACTCTTTCCTCCTCCTCTGGCCGCCCCTTCCTCTCCTTCTCTCTTCTCCTTGCGCTGTCCCCCTGCTCCTAGGCCTAGGTCACATGGCTCCCTAGCCTGGGCTCCTCCATTGGGTCCCGGGACCCCTCCCACCCAGCCACCCAGCTTCATGCTGGCGCTGGCAGCCTTTCCACCCACCGGGCCCTAGTTTGGCCCTGTTTGGGTCCTGGTCCCTCCCCGGAGGATCTACTCCCCTGGATTGTAGAGGAGTGCCATGGGCTGGCCTCTGGCGCCCTGAAGGCCCCCTAAGGGAAACAGGGCCCTGTGCCTCGCCCGGGCCCCCTTGGCTGCTCGAACCCTGACACCTGGCAGTGGACGTGGGCGCCGCGCTGACCTTGGCCTGCCCGATCCCCTCCCTTCCCTCCCCTGCCCTCTCGCCTTGCGTGCTGCCCCTAACCCCAGCCCGCCCTCCCGCACCATGGAGCTTCAAGCTCCCGAACTGGGGCCTGGCTCCTGGGCCGGGGCCCCTGAGCGCGTGTTCGTCGTGGCGTCGCGTGGCGTCCGGTGGCGTCGGGTGGCGTCGGGTCAAACCGGGGGCCCCTTGCTTGGGCCCCCTACCGCGCGCGCTCCCCTCGCTTCCCCTTGCGCCGCCCCCCACCCCACCGCACCCCACTCTTTCCTCCTCCTCTCGCCGCCCCTTCCTCTCCATCTCTCTTCTCCTTGCGCTGTCCCCCTGCTCCTAGGCCTAGGTCGCATGGCTCCCTAGCCTGGGCTCCTCCATTGGGTCCCGGGACCCCTCCCACCCAGCCACCCAGCTTCATGCTGGCGCTGGCAGCCTTTCCACCCACCGGGCCCTAGTTTGGCCCTGTTTGGGTCCTGGTCCCTCCCCGGAGGATCTACTCCCCTGGATTGTAGAGGAGTGCCATGGGCTGGCCTCTGGCGCCCTGAAGGCCCCCTAAGGGAAACAGGGCCCTGTGCCTCGCCCGGGCCCCCTTGGCTGCTCCAAACCTGACACCTGGCAGTGGACGTGGGCGCCGCGCTGACCTTGGCCTGCCCGATCCCCTCCCTTCCCTCCCCTGCCCTCTCGCCTTGCGTGCTGCCCCTAACCCCAGCCCGCCCTCCCGCACCATGGAGCTTCAAGCTCCCGAACTGGGGCCTGGCTCCTGGGCCGGGGCCCCTGAGCGCGTGTTCGTCGTGGCGTCGCGTGGCGTCCGGTGGCGTCGGGTGGCGTCGGGTCAAACCGGGGGCCCCTTGCTTGGGCCCCCTACCGCGCGCGCTCCCCTCGGTTCCCCTTGCGCCGTCCCCCACCCCACTCTTTCCTCCTCCTCTCGCCGCCCCTTCCTCTCCTTCACTCTTCTCCTTGCGCTGTCCCCCTGCTCCTAGGCCTAGGTCGCATGGCTCCCTAGCCTGGGCTCCTCCATTGGGTCCCGGGACCCCTCCCACCCAGCCACCCAGCTTCATGCTGGCGCTGGCAGCCTTTCCACCCACCGGGCCCTAGTTTGGCCCTGTTTGGGTCCTGGTCCCTCCCCGGAGGATCTACTCCCCTGGATTGTAGAGGAGTGCCATGGGCTGGCCTCTGGCGCCCTGAAGGCCCCCTAAGGGAAACAGGGCCCTGTGCCTCGCCCGGGCCCCCTTGGCTGCTGGAACCCTGACACCTGGCAGTGGACGTGGGCGCCGCGCTGACCTTGGCCTGCCCGATCCCCTCCCTTCCCTCCCCTGCCCTCTCGCCTTGCGTGCTGCCCCTAACCCCAGCCCGCCCTCCCGCACCATGGAGCTTCAAGCTCCCGAACTGGGGCCTGGCTCCTGGGCCGGGGCCCCTGAGCGCGTGTTCGTCGTGGCGTCGCGTGGCGTCCGGTGGCGTCGGGTCAAACCGGGGGCCCCTTGCTTGGGCCCCCTACCGCGCGCGCTCCCCTCGGTTCCCCTTGCGCCGTCCCCCACCCCACTCTTTCCTCCTCCTCTTGCCGCCCCTTCCTCTCCTTCTCTCTTCTCCTTGCGCTGTCCCCCTGCTCCTAGGCCTAGGTCGCATGGCTCCCTAGCCTGGGCTCCTCCATTGGGTCCCGGGACCCCTCCCACCCAGCCACCCAGCTTCATGCTGGCGCTGGCAGCCTTTCCACCCACCGGGCCCTAGTTTGGCCCTGTTTGGGTCCTGGTCCCTCCCCGGAGGATCTACTCCCCTGGATTGTAGAGGAGTGCCATGGGCTGGCCTCTGGCGCCCTGAAGGCCCCCTAAGGGAAACAGGGCCCTGTGCCTCGCCCGGGCCCCCTTGGCTGCTGGAACCCTGACACCTGGCAGTGGACGTGGGCGCCGCGCTGACCTTGGCCTGCCCGATCCCCTCCCTTCCCTCCCCTGCCCTCTCGCCTTGCGTGCTGCCCCTAACCCCAGCCCGCCCTCCCGCACCATGGAGCTTCAAGCTCCCGAACTGGGGCCTGGCTCCTGGGCCCCGGCCCCTGAGCGCGTGTTCGTCGTGGCGTCGCGTGGCGTCCGGTGGCGTCGGGTGGCGTCGGGTCAAACCGGGGGCCCCTTGCTTGGGCCCCCTACCGCGCGCGCTCCCCTCGGTTCCCCTTGCGCCGCCCCCCACCCCACTCTTTCCTCCTCCTCTCGCCGCCCCTTCCTCTCCTTCTCTCTTCTCCTTGCGCTGTCCCCCTGCTCCTAGGCCTAGGTCGCATGGCTCCCTAGCCTGGGCTCCTCCATTGGGTCCCGGGACCCCTCCCACCCAGCCACCCAGCTTCATGCTGGCGCTGGCAGCCTTTCCACCCACCGGGCCCTAGTTTGGCCCTGTTTGGGTCCTGGTCCCTCCCCGGAGGATCTACTCCTTTGGATTGTAGAGGAGTGCCATGGGCTGGCCTCTGGCGCCCTGAAGGCCCCCTAAGGGAAACAGGGCCCTGTGCCTCGCCCGGGCCCCCTTGGCTGCTCGAACCCTGACACCTGGCAGTGGACGTGGGCGCCGCTCTGACCTTGGCCTGCCTGATCCCCTCCCTTCCCTCCCCTGCCCTCTCGCCTTGCCTGCTGCCCCTAACCCCAGCCCGCCCTCCCGCACCATGGAGCTTCAAGCTCCAGAACTGGGGCCTGGCTCCTGGGCTGGGGCCCCTGAGCGCGTGTTCGTCGTGGCGTCGTGTGGCGTCCGGTGGCGTCGGGTGGCGTCGGGTCAAACCGGGGGCCCCTTGCTTGGGCCCCCTACCGCGCGCGCTCCCCTCGGTTCCCCTTGCGCTGCCCCCCACCCCACCCCACCCCACTCTTTCCTCCTCCTCTCGCCGCCCCTTCCTCTCCTTCTCTCTTCTCCTTGCGCTGTCCCCCTGCTCCTAGGCCTAGGTCGCATGGCTCCCTAGCCTGGGCTCCTCCATTGGGTCCCGGGACCCCTCCCACCCAGCCACCCAGCTTCATGCTGGCGCTGGCAGCCTTTCCACCCACCGGGCCCTAGTTTGGCCCTGTTTGGGTCCTGGTCCCTCCCCGGAGGATCTACTCCCCTGGATTGTAGACGAGTGCCATGGGCTGGCCTCTGGCGCCCTGAAGGCCCCCTAAGGGAAACAGGGCCCTGTGCCTCGCCCGGGCCCCCTTGGCTGCTCCAACCCTGACACCTGGCAGTGGACGTGGGCGCCGCGCTGACCTTGGCCTGCCCGATCCCCTCCCTTCCCTCCCCTGCCCTCTCGCCTTGCCTGCTGCACATAACCCCAGCCCGCCCTCCTGCACCATGGAGCTTCAAGCTCCAGAACTGGGGCCTGGCTCCTGGGCCGGGGCCCCTGAGCGCGTGTTCGTCGTGGCGTCGCGTGGCGTCCGGTGGCGTCGGGTGGCGTCGGGTCAAACCGGGGGCCCCTTGCTTGGGCCCCCTACCGCGCGCGGTTCCCCTTGCGCCGCCCCCCACCCCACCCCACCCCACTCTTTCCTCCTCCTCTCGCCGCCCCTTCCTCTCCATCTCTCTTCTCCTTGCGCTGTCCCCCTGCTCCAAGGCCTAGGTCGCATGGCTCCCTAGCCTGGGCTCCTCCATTGGGTCCCGGGACCCCTCCCACCCAGCCACCCAGCTTCATGCTGGCGCTGGCAGCCTTTCCACCCACCGGGCGGTCGTTTGGCCCTGTTTGGGTCCTGGTCCCTCCCCGGAGGATCTACTCCCCTGGATTGTAGAGGAGTGCCATGGGCTGGCCTCTGGCGCCCTGAAGGCCCCCTAAGGGAAACAGGGCCCTGTGCCTCGCCCGGGCCCCCTTGGCTGCTCGAACCCTGACACCTGGCAGTGGACGTGGGCGCCGCGCTGACCTTGGCCTGCCCGATCCCCTCCCTTCCCTCCCCTGCCCTCTCGCCTTGTGTGCTGCCCCTAATCCCAGCCCTCCCTCCTGCACCATGGATCTTCAAGCTCCAAAACTGGGGCCTGGCTGCTGGGCCGGACCCCTGAGCGGGTGTTCGTTGTGGCGGCTCCTGGCGTCCTGTGCCTCGGGTAGCGTCGGGTCAAACCGGGGTCCCCTTTTGTGTTCCCCTTACCGCGCAGGCTCCCCTCGGTCCCCCTGTCGCAGCCCTCTAACCCCACCCCACTCTTTCTCTGTTCTTTTGCTTCCCCTTCATCTTTTTCCCTCTTTCCCCTTGTGCTCTCTCCCTCCTCCTTGTTCTAGTTCGCGTGCCTCTCTAACCTTGGCTCCTTGCTTTGTTCCTGGCTCTTGCCTCTAGCCATGCACACCGTGACCCCTTGGGGAGCTGCCCTCCAGTCACCCTTTCCCAGTCCCGTGTCCCTTGCCTAGCCGTTTTTGCCAGGTCCCTGTCCCAGGATTCTCATCTGGGCCCGGGTGCCTTTGGAGTAACCAAGGCCTGCCTCTCGCCTGGGCCCCTTGCTCTCTCTGGGCCCTTGGTTCCGCTCCCCGGAGCCCTGACACCTGGCAGTAGACCTGGGCCTCGAGCCTTCCTTCCCCTGCTGTCACTAGCCCCTGCTTTTCTCCCTAGCCCTGTCCTCTGTCCTGAGCCCCCTGCCCAGGTCCTGAACCGGTAACTCTGCCTTCCCTGGCCTGGCTCCTGGCTCCTGCCTTGAGCCTCTACTGGCCCTCGTGGCTCAGTGCGCCTTTGGGCTTTTTACAGTGGGTCCCTCACCTGGGCAGCCTCCCTGCTTGTCGGGGGGTGACCAATGACTTGTGTATGTTGATGCAGCAGGAATGGAAGCTTTTTATTGTAGGATAACAGAGGTATGTATACATTTTGCACAGCTTATCTTAATTAGCATAAACTAGATACAGCAGTCAACCAATAAGGAATCTCCACACTTAATGGCTCGCTTTTGTTACTTCACAAACCACTCCCTCTGGCATTTGGCCAGGCGCCATCCAGACTTGTTTACAGACTCTAACATTTCTCTGGCAAAATAACAGGTGCCAATCTGTTATTTACAGACCTTAACACCTGCTCCCTTTGGCTTGCCTGCCCTGCCTTGCCTTGCCCTGTCCTAGTGCCGCCCGCCTGCCAGCCTGCCCCGGCCACTCCCTGCTTTCCTCTTGCATGGGCCCTCCTCTAGGTGCCCAGCCTTGTCTCCTTGCTTGGGCCCTGGCACCAGGCCCCACCGTCCCCGCCCCACGTTCAGCGCCCACCTAGCCCCCGCCCTGTTCCTTCCCTTGGCCCTTTTTTGGTCTTCTGTACCTGATCCCTTTTCCAGGATGCTCCCATGGGCCAGGGCCGTGGGCTTAGCCTCCAGTCCCAGCCGGCTCCCTAGGGGACCAGATAGCCCTGCCCCTTGCCTGGGCCCTTTGCCCTCCTTCAGCCCGGCCATGCTCCCCAAGCCTGGTCCCCCCGCCTCACACACTGGACCCGGGCCTTTAGCCCACCTCCCCCTGTGCCATGCCCTCCCCGCCCGTCCTGCCCTTCCCTGCCCTCTTGGGTCCCATGAGTGCCAGGAGACCCCTGAGCCCTGGTTCCGCCATCAACCCCCAACCCACGCTTGGGGCTGTCCACTCCAGGACCCGGCTCCTTCCTTGAGCCCCGTCAGCCCTTGTGGAGCCCCCTTCCGTGTCGCATGATCTCAGCCCCTATGCTTGACCCCACCCCTCTGTTCCCCTGGTGCCCTGTGACCTTGCGCTGCCTGGGCTCTCCCCGCACCCCAGCTTGGGACCCGCTGAATCCCCCACACATGCCCTGCTTTGGCCCTCCTTTGTTCCCGGTCCCTTGCTGAGGACCTACTGCCCGGGTCAGCCTTGTGGACAGTTTTCTCACTCTGAATAAAACCAGATAAAAGGGAAAATGTCAATTTTTCATAACAAATTATATGCTTTCTATGATAGACATAGTGATAACTCATTTATAGGATTCTGAATGATAGGAGAAGCATAGTAGCCAGGGCCCAAGTCAGAAGCTGGTGCTGGTAATAGTTTAAGTTTGAAAATGGCAAGACAAAAGTTGGGGCTTAACCTAAAGACAAATGTCAAAATAAAGGGGCTTTTGTTTTCCCAGTCACTGAGGATTTTGCTCTTCTGCTTTACAAGTAACTGATTAAATTCATGAAATAACTACTTACTTTTTATCTTTTATTTAAAGAGGGGATAAAATGTCATTTAGAAAAATTCCCTGGGCTGAAGCTATACCTCAGTGGTAAAGTGCTTGCTTCACATGTGTGAGGCACTGGATTTAATCTTCTGTACCACATAAAAATACATAAAGATACTGTGTGTTCATCTACAACTAAATAAATATTTTTAGAAAATCCCTCACAATTACTAAAATCCATTAATACAAATCTCATTATATTATTATAGAACAAAGGAGGCTGATTGAATCTGCAAAACTTCCTAAAGGTCTAGTATATGAAGGGCACAGATGGAAAGTGTGCCTGCACCAAGACACTACTATAGTGGTTCAGTCTGGGCACCACTCCACCTTGAACCTTCCAACCCAAATAAGGAAGGTATGAATCTGCAGGGCTCCTGTGTGGGGCTGGCGGCACAGGGCAGTGGATCTGAAACAAAAATGGGTTTCAGAGACCAAAAAAGCTGTAGGAACGCCCCTTGGAGACAAATATGGCCTCCAACAGGCTCATCTTCCCTTCTGTACTTTTGCATGCACTGAACTCCTGGGACTAGGACCTCATCTGCAGTAGCTTGGGGATGCCAAGACCTGATAGGTGCTTATACAGAAGCCTCCAATCCCATCCATAAAGGAAGTCATTTCTGTGACTTTAAGGATCCTGCTCAGCAACCCTCAGGTAAGTGGATTGGTTCTTGCCTGCTCAAGGCTTTCCCAAGGTGGGGCCTTTCCCCACACATTGTGGTCCCTTTCCAGGTGGAACTCAAGGACTACAGAATTCTGTACCTGCTCCCACAGGAGAGAAAAAAATGAGTTTTATTCATCTTTGTTTTTTGTATTGCTTTAAACATGTATCTATTGACATATCCTTAAAGCAAACATTGAAGGGGTTCATGTTATATCTTCATTCATATGGAGGGCATTAGTCACTTCCACCAACTTGTCTTCCATCTTCTCCTCACTCCTTCCTAGACCCTAATAATCCTGACTCTACATTCAAGTAAACTTTTTGTTTATAAAATTCTACATTTGAGAGAGAACATGCCATACATGTAGCTCTTTTCATAACAACTGGCTGAGATAAGCTCTCTGAATATGCTTAAGTGAATAATAATGCAGAGTTGATGACATTAAAGGGATCATTAAACAGAGGGGCCGGTGTTTCTATAAGATGTAAATATATGTGTGCTTCTAGTAATTTTTTAATAACCAGTTTCTGGTAACCTTGCAACAGTGGGCCATACCTGTAATCACACCTATTAAGGAGCCTGAGGTGGGACGACTTCAAGTTTTAGAAAGTCTGGGAAATTTAGGAAGACTCTGTCTCTGAAATAAAATACCAATAAAGGGCTCTGGTAATAGAACGTGAAAAATTCTTTCACATTAGGAGATGTTTTAAAGGGCCACAGTTATGCATTTGTTGTTCATTGGGGTTATGCAGTATGATTATGTAAAAATGATCAAAGCTTTACAAAGGTTATTTGTTGTACTATGTCTCAGGAACTGTTGTTACTTTTGCTCATATTTCCTTTTTTCTTCTTCAGTACTGGGAATTGAAGCCAGGTCGCTAGAACAAAGCTACATCCCCAGGCATTTTATCATGTTGAGAGAGGGTCTCCTTCAGTGGCTCACCTGAATTCAGGCATTCATTCCTTCTGCCTCAGCCTCCTAGTTGCTGGGATTACAAGTGTGTGACACAACTATGCTGGACTGACCCATGGTTTCTTAGAATCCTAAGACATAGTTTTCAAAATTAAGAATTTTGTTCTCACTTCACAGATTGAACAATGTTCACTAGCTGTGACTTAAAAATTTTAAATTTAAAATGACATTCTAATCTATTAAACGTTGAGACAAGAATTTAAATCTGAACCGTATTTGGTTTTTTGATATTTGAACTCTATAGCTTTCCATCCCCCCGCCCCACCTCTCTCTTCCCCTTAGTCCTTATAATTTAGGAATTCATCAGTAGAGAAACAAAACAGGTAGCTGAGAATTCCAATCAAGAGTGGAGAAATGGGGCTGGGGATGTGGCTCAAGTGGTGGCGCGCTCGCCTGGCATGCGTGCAGCCCGGGTTCGATTCTCAGCACCATGTACAAACAAAGATGTTGTGTCCGCCGATAACTAAAAAATAAATATCAAAAAATTCTCTCTCTCTCTCTCTCTCTCTCTCTCCTCTCTCACTCTCTCTTTAAAAAAAAAAAAAAAAAAGAGTGGAGAATTGATCTCCATCTTTTCTCCTAACAGGACTCTCTACAGAGGACTCGGTTGCAGAATTGCCTATGCTTTGATTTGGGATAATAAATTAAGCTTTTGTAGAAGCAAAGGTACATGCCCTGAAGAAGTGCTGTGATCATGGGATTTCACATATACAAAGGAAACAGAGAATCTGGTGTTTCCTAATGAGTAAGCCTTTGTGAAATATTTTAAACTTAATCTGCTTAATCTAATTAATGAATTACTTAATCTAATTAATTACTCATACAAATTAGACTTATTATAATTGCATCCAAGATGATCGCGCTTCTTTTTTTTTTCATTTTTTTAAATTTTTTCTTCCTAGATATACAGGACAGTAAAGATGATTGCTTTTCTACTGAAGTTCATCAGACCCAACCTTGTGAAGCAATTTGCTGCCAAGAGTACCATCATCACCCACCATAATGAACTCTACGTTGAAATTGTTCAAGAGGGCCATAAGTAAAAAACAAATGCTGAGCAGCCACTCAATTCTTTGGCTCCTCTTTCAGCCCTGGCACTGCTTCTACTGATCTAGAGACCAAAGTCATGGACCAATCACTCTGTGTCAAGCAGGCTCTGGAATCTACAGAGTGTCAGCAAGATCTTAGTTGCTTTTGTCACTGAGCTTAGAAGATTCTGGGAAGTGGTTCCCCCTTCTATCCTCAGCTGGGAGAACCCTGGTGGAAAGCCTATATTTCCACTGGAAATTGCTCTCAAGGCCTTGGGGTTTGCTATATTGGGTCTGCTTCCACCCAGACACTTGCCTAGTGCCACTCACCATAGAACCATCCCTAGTTCTACCTGCCTGCCTTTCCAGAACCCTATGCCCATGAAACTCAAATTCATCCTCAGGAGAGTGCCATGCTGCAAAGCAACCAGACAATTGCCTGACCTGGCAGCTTCTCTTGGTCAAATCCATATAGTCCTAGAGACAGGCTCCCCAGAGACATGCAGACTCTTAACCCTGATCCATGACCACTGAGTCTAATAGGCAATTGATGTTGTTGTACAGGCCCTCCTGAAGATTTGGTTCTCTTGATCAACAGGAGACAGAATGAAGAGAGAAGAGAGGGTGGAAGAGTGCTGCATGGGGTAGGAGACAGAGCTCTGATTCTGAGCTGTGCTGTGGACTGGACATCGGAGCCTTAGAGATGGTCTCCTTTTGTGGACAGAGGTATGGAAAGTATCCAGGGAGAGCGATGCAAAGGTTGCCCAAATTTTAGCCTCAAACAAATATATCCAAGTATAGGAAAGAAAGTGTGGGATGGCAGGAGTTCCTTAGCTGGGAAATGTGTCTCTTTGCACAATATCTGTACCCTGCATCTACCTAAGGAAGGGCCTGGAGTCTTCAGTGTCTAAGACAGCCACAAGGCTGTCCCTGATCAGCACAGCTTCTGTCAGACACTAGCATCTCTCAGACTGGTGTCACTGAGATCCAGTTTAATACCAACCAGGGAGAGAAGGTCCTGGAAGGCAGAATGTCTGCCTCTGGTCCCTGGATCCCTGTGGTAATGAGTTAACCTATATAGAAAATGTACAAATGTCTCTATTTAAACAATGCATTTCTTGATGGAAAGGCTTACACAGAAGAAAAACTGTAAAATATCTAGATGAAATTTCGAAAGACATGTTTTCTTTTACCTGTATATTTGCTCAAAGAAAAAATTATATAAAACTAACCTTATAAAAACATCCTAAAATCAAAAATATTTTAAATACTTTTTATGGAGAATATGTACTTTTTAAATATTTTTTGTCAGTTGTAGATGGACACAATACCTTTCTTTATTTCTCTTTATGTGGTGCTAAGAATCAAACCCAGGGCCCCACACATGTTAGGTGAGCACTGTATCTCTGAGTCACAACCCCAGCCCACCAGGAAATGTATTATTTTATGGATAAAACCTAAACCTCCATTCTTTTGGGGTTGTCAAAAATGAAAGAGATTATAATAAGCTCAAGGCACAAAGTCTAATATAATAGCACGATTGTATTCCTTCTGTCTTTAGGAACAGACACTGAACACACACAGTTTATGCACAAGGGATAAAGAAAATTAGCAATCCAATCAAAAAGCAAAAGCAGATTTCAGACTGAATATCAGAAAATGTCTCTCAAAATCACACAGCAACTGACCCATAGAGAGAGTTTCAGAAATTAGAAAAGACTGAACAGGTAGCCATCAGCACCAGAGCAAACCTCTACAGAGCCACAAAGCCCCTGGCAAATGTCAGAATACTGGGTCATTCCAAGTGTTTTGGGGGAATATGTGCATGCAGTACTGCACATCACTATTGGAAAGTAAATGCTGCACCCTAAAGAACAATCTGTCAATTATTGGTAAAATTAAGGTCATACACTTTTTATGGAACAATTCTATTAATCATCACCTGTTCTAGAGAAATTCTCCCACAGGTTCATAGAGCCAATTATGTGTGGTTATGGGGACAGCAGCAATATGAATGTCCACTGCAGGACAATGGAGAGTTGGGGTGTGCTAAGGCACATCAGAGGCTAGTATGTCAGAATTTGAAGCAGCAGATGAAATGTACATAAAAAGATTTTAATAACTTGCAGATGGGGACTTTGAGTGCAGATTAGTGGTAGAGTGGTTCTTGCCAGCATGCATGAAGTCCTAGAGTCAATACCCAATGCTCTTAAAAAAAAAAAAAAAAAAAAGTCTAAAGAAAGAAAAAGAAAAAAAAAACAGGCAATGTTAAAATTTCTTCTAAATACAATTGGGTATGTCCCCTGAAACTTTTTACATCAATTAAAAATATAATCTCCTGAAGAATGAATCACTCGTCTTCCTGTAACTTGTTAGAGGTTATGTGTGAAAATGGTTCACTATTGTCTTGATACAAAAAGCTCCACAAAATCTTGCAAATCAAAATGTTCAGATATTTGTGTTCACTTTTGAAACACAGCAAAACTGTCAAGGCCATCAAGGGTATGCATATCCATGGTCTTAAGAGTATGATCCAGCACCACTGAGTCTGGTTGCTAGATGTAGTGACCCTTTCAGGCAATCCCAAAGAAGCAAGAGACTGAGGGAAGAAATACAGATGTCTGAGGCCATCCTAGGCAACATAGCCAGATCTTGTCTCAAACACAAGATAAAACGGGCTCAGAGGAAGCTCATTGGTAAAGCCTAATATTCAATCCCGAGAATCATCCATCGAAAAACAAACAAACAAACAAACAAAAATTAAGTGAAGTATTAGACCAGTGATATTGAGGGTTTTTTTTTTTGTTGTTGTTTGTTTGTTTGTTTTTGTATTTTATTTAGAGACAGAGTCTCACTGAGTAGCTTTGCACCTTGCCCTTGCTAAGGCTGGCTTTGAATTCAACATTCACCTGCCTTGACCTCCCAAGCCGCTGGGATTACAGAGGTGCACCACCATGCCTGGTTAATTTGTCTATGTTTATTTGAAATAGAGAAAGAATTTTTGGAGTGAAATAAAACTTGAAAGAACTAGAGCCTCGCTTCTATCCTACCTCATCCACCCATCCTTTCCCTAATTCAATCAAAACCAAGGAATTTCCAAAATGCCTTCAGGATTAGTCCACTTGCACCTTAATCCTATCAGGTTCTTCAATCACTTTATGATGCAAATGAATGTCCCTCCCACATGATTGCGTGTTGCTTCTGAGATCAGCTACTGGACAGGACACTATGAAAAGCTTCAGTCAATACCAGACTGAATGAGTTGGTCCTTTTCCTAGGCCAGGTACACACCTTGGCATGGTAGGGAAGCTGAAGCTATGGCTGTCTGTCTGTCAACCTGGACATCATTGACTCTTAGGAGATCTTGTCCAGAGTCCCGCATTCCCCCAGGCCTGACCCCAGATAATTTTCCTTCACTGAGCTGCCACTCCTGCCAGTGCCTCCAGAGCTGCAGAGATGTGAATTTTCCAGTAAGCCAACTGCCTCACTGGGCTTACACAGAGCAGGGAGCTGTCTTTGGGGAACTGAGGTCGTGCACTAACAGAATGTGTTGTTACACAGGAGCAGGGAGTTGAGATGGACCAGCACCGAGTTCACGACCATCCAGCAGCCAATGGCTGAAACCTCTCAGGAGCTCTAGTCACCTCAAATATATGCAAACACTATGGTCAGTGGGACCAATGGGTCCTGAACTTCCCAGGAGGTGCCAGTGCCTGGACAATTGGACATACACTCAGGCTGTCTCCTGGAGCCCAGGATGTCCCTGGAAGCTGCTGACAACTGAGGCTTACATCCCAGAGGAACCCAGAAAGGAAAGGAATCTCATCTTGAGGATGCCTTGCAGTACAATGCCCTTCACCCAAAGCCCTAGAAGGAACCTGAAATACACCATGGGGACCCTCATACTGTCCCCGCAGACTCGTGCACTGGGACTGTGCCCTGCATGCCTAGGCACTTTGAAGTCTTGGCTGTGGTGATCATCCCTCATTTTGTTCTTTCTCTCTGAAATGTTTTAAAGGTTCTTGAATAAAAAAAAAAAAAAACTCTTTGTGTAATTAATTTGTTAAAGAACTCTTCTTTTAGATGAACTGAGAATTCTTCTAGTTTCTAATCTGATTGGATTTTTCATGATGAGTCATTCCTTTATTCACTGCTTATCTATTGATCTGGAGTGGGTGAGTAAAGGGTCAGGATGGGAAGCTATATAGGTAGGTCTGGGGCAGGAAGGAGCCAATTACCCAGCTCAGATCTGTGGCTGAACTCAATGCCATCTCTGGAGATATGAGGCTAGTGTGCTAACAGAATGTATAGTTGGGTGGCCACTTGATGGTGTTTTCTCAAAACTGAATGTGACCTTCCAGAAGAGGAGAGAGAATAAGCATCAATAAATATCCTTAAATGGTCTACAGTTAATTTCTTGTTAACTAAGAAGGATATCAAAATGAAATCTCTAGTCTTGGGACTTCTGAGTTGACAATCATGGGATCCAAGACATCACCTCTAGGTCAGACATGTCCAGACAGTGACAGAATCCTGCCCTGGTGGGCTATGTCCAGGTTAAGAGACTTTACAGATTTTCTTTTGAGATCCACCCAAACTGAAGGCTTTTGGGTGGGGTCATATGCCTAATGTCAGTTGGCTCAGGTAGCTTTAGCAAACTATCATCAGCAGGGTTCCATGTTGTTTACTAGTAGTCAAAGCTACACAGGAGGCTCAGGCAGGAGCATTGCTTGGGCCCAGGACTTTGAAGCCTCCCTGGACAACAGAACAAGATCCTGTCTCAAAAAATAAAAAGATAAATTATACATTGGGCTTAGCTTGAAGGGATGTAATGCCTTCATTAGCATGGACATGGACTTTTAAACTTTCCTGTTCCCTGAAACCCAGTGGATTTTAGATTGAGGGGATTTGGATTTAGAGGGGCTTAGGTGCTAGGTCTTACTGAACAGTGAGATCAGACCTGTTTGCCTTGCTTTTCTCATCAGCTAAATTGAGTGTCAATTGTCTATGGCATGGAATGGGAGTAGAGGTCAAGGAGAAGTTGGAGTATTTTTGTGGTTCAGATATACAGAAAGGATTCCAATAGAATCATCCTTTTTCCTAAAAAGCTAAAATCTAAATCAGCTTTTCTTCCTCTCCCTCTCATGGATTTTCTTGAACCTTGGGGACAACTAGAGGATTAGCCTCCACAATAAACAAAGGAAGCCAAGTGCAGAGGCCAAGGCCTGTAATCCCAGGGATTTGGAGTCTGAAGCAGGAGGAAAACAAGTTCAAGGCCAGCGACAACAAAATTAAAAGTCCTTCTCTCTCTCTCTCTCTCTCTCTCTCTCACTCACACACACACACACACACACACACACACACACACACACACACACACACTGGAGATGTAGTTGTGTATAGAGATGTATGAAGTTCTTTGTTCAATCACCTGTACCACCAAGGGGGAAAAAAACACCTATAGCATGTCATGACCACATATGTCATTGTGCAAAAAATTATTGTCAAACACTATGGTTTTATAAAATATGCCAGACCTTGTGAGATGATATATTTTACAAATGTAATAGTACTAAAGGACATCTTCATTTTTGAGAACCTTTCATTGCTTTACACACACATACACCATGCCTACCAAAATATTGAGCATTCTAATAATGTACTTTCCTTTGGTTAAATTTACATAAAACAAAATTAGAAGTCTCTAAAAATCTTTATACAACTTATGCTTTCAGTATTGAAAAGGATGAGAAGAAATACATAGCATAGCACATTATAATTTTTTTGTTACACATGACAGTACAATGACTTTGACATATCATACATTTGAATCAGATGGGATATAATTTCTCATTTTCTGAGTATTTAGATTGCAGAATCAAAATTTTAATAAGGGCAAAATAAAATAATAGATAACAAAAGAACGAAAAACCTGACATTTAAAAGTTTCCCCCCTCCCTTGCAATTTGGGATTGAACTTGGGGCACTTTAACACCAAGCTACATCTCCTGCTGTTTTTATATTTGAAGAGAGAGTCTCACTATGTTGTTTGTTTATGATCCTCTTGCTTGAGCCTCCTGAGTAGCTGGAATTAAAGACATTTTAGAGGTTGATAATGGGCAACATTAATAATCAAATATCATTATTGATAATAGGCAAGATCAATATTGAATAGAGGTAGTACACAACTACCTCTATGGCTGACTTTCTCAATCACTAACTCTATTTCAAAGTATTACATTTAGATAAATGGTGATTTTTAAAAAAAAATTTAGTGCAGGACACTCCTCAGATTATATTCACCTTCATTTTCTATATGGTATTATTTTTCTGAAATATAATCAAAGTCTCATGATCTTGAATTAAAACTGATCCATGAAAAAATCTCTGTGGCATATGTTTGAGAGAAAGAAGTTACAGTGTGGTTTTTACTGTCACATTTTTTTGTCACAATGATCCAAGGAGAAGTAGTTTTTATCATTAGGAGCTGTAAGAACATCCATAAAACTATAGACTCCTTCACAAACTTGCTTCTTAAAAATTCATTTGGGCCAAGCAAACTCTGCTTTGTAGTGGGTTTATAACTTGGCCCTCTAGAGTCGGAGCCTTAGCTGCTGCTAACATAAATCAGTAAGATTCCAGGCAGGGCTCACCCATCCACTGTGCAAAGTGACTAGGGCCTTAAAATGCATTATGGTCCTACACAATTGTTTTAATTTCTTTTGAAACTGAAAGAAAAAAAAATAATTATCATGCATAATATAACATCTGTTATATAATATCAGCATATTTTATAAAACCACAGTGTTGGACAATAATTTTTAATTTAATGTATTGATTAAGTCTTTAGTTCAGGAAAGAGTACCTTAAGGCAAAAGAATGCCAAGGATCAGGTGGGTTTCTGCTAGGGGCAGAGGGCCACAGTATGTGTTCTAATTCCCCAGGCTCAGGAAGGCTCAGTCTCTGACAAGTAGCACAGAGGAAGGCCAAGTGCTGTGGTCTAAGCTGCTGAATGCACCAGGAAGAGGAGTTATCTCCTGACTTGACCTCCACTTAACTGTACTATGACACATTTACTTGTCTTAAGTAATGTTTGTATTATTTAAAAGTTTGTCATTGAATAATCTTTAGTAACTTTCACATCCATTCATAATTTAATAAAGTTCTTATATAATTATCTTTGATATCATTGGCATCCATTTTGCAAACGAAAATCTCACAACATTTTTGTAGTTTTTGTGACTCTTACTAAACACTTTGCTAAAATATTCATTACTTAAATTTCATTTCACTAGAATAATTTCCAGTAGTACAGGAAAGAGAATGAAAGTGGAAGATATGAAATTAAAGAATGATTTTATCAAATATTTTTTATTAAAGGTCCTACACAAAATGTATACAAGTGTGTAGCATCATTATCTTTGTTTAGAGATATAAAATCTATAGGATTCCATATCAAAAGGGAGCCATGTTTTTTCAATACCATAAATATTTACATATATATAAAATTCCTTAATGCTCTCTACCTCTTGGAATTATAAGGGCATTTAATATGTCCTAGAACCTCTACGCTATCTATTCCCTTTGAGATTTTAAGGGTTGCCTTATTTCTAACTAAGTGGATCATTTTTATCTTGTGCTGTGAAAGAACACTATTTTTTCTTTAATAGAGTTTCTTTTTTTCTGTGAATGAACCTGTACAATAAATTCCTAAAAGTGGAATTCCTATATCAAAACAGTATATTTAAAATTGTTAAAACACATGGCTATGTTGCATGCCAAATTCATTCAAACACCAATATTGAGGAACAACTTTCTGCCAACATTATTTAAAAATGTTTATTTAAAATGGTTTTCTTAGTTGCACAAGGACATAATATTTTTATTTTGTTTATTTTCAGAACCCTGTGCTTCACATGTGCAAGGCAAGCACTCTGACGCTGAGCCACAACCCAGTCCTTTGCCAACATTTTAACAACATGGATTATAATGAACATTCCTTCTCTTTTTTTATATAGCAGGAATCAAATCCTTGAACTCGTTCATGCTAGGCAAGTGCTCCACCACTGACCTCCATCCCTGGACCCTGTGATGAAAGTTTTTAACTCTTTCTAATATGCCATTTAAATGTGTGTTTCTTTTAATTTCCTGGTGTCTAACATTGGTGAGACTAGGCTCAACATTGCTACTGAAAATCTAGTGATGTTATGTATTTGTCTGTGGGAATTTGAAAAGTTCCATAATTTTCATCACTTTTCTAATTGATTTGGAGTGACTGACATTGATAATATCTAATTATCAAGAATTAGTACTTTCAAAAGCTTAAAGCATCCCATCTTATGTACTTTATTTCCTCTTTGCCTCATTCACATCCATTTTTTCTCATGCCAATTTGTTCTCTTGCTGAATATTCAACTGTGATTTCAAACAGTTCACCTC
Organism: Callospermophilus lateralis; assembly: GCF_048772815.1. Taxonomy (NCBI): domain Eukaryota; kingdom Metazoa; phylum Chordata; class Mammalia; order Rodentia; family Sciuridae; genus Callospermophilus; species Callospermophilus lateralis. The sequence goes on from NW_027513048.1 coordinate 166,841, forward strand.
GAAACATCTCTTCATGGCTCCACTTTGCACCATAACAGTCAAGAACTCTGGATACTCAGTGTAATCTGAACTCTTCTTTCCAGATTCCAGGTTCACTGTCCCCAAGCATCATTACTTTTTGCTCCAGGAGAAACACTCGTGTAGTTTTAAGGTAAGAACACATCAGCAGTCAGATTGGGTGAAACTTGGTGGGGGAGGACATCATTGAATAGAGCTCTAGAATTCCAGGAGAAAAGGTAGCAGGAGAAAAGATTCAGGAAAAAAACTCCCTGGAGGTCCAGGAAGAAGCTAGTATCTGGAGCCGCATTGGCCATAGAAGTCACAGTGGTCATCCTGGAGCTTGGGATCTATCAAAGTCGTGTGCAGTATCTGGAAAATAGAGAGGGGGGAGAAAGAAGAAAGAAAGAGCGGGTGGAGGGAGGGGAAAGGAAAGAGAAGGAGGCAGAAAGGAAGCGCTGTGGTCTGAAACAAGAATGCCAAACTAAGAGTGCATGCAAAAAACTCAGGGAGAAATTTCACCCCAGGAGACCCATACCAAGAATAAACACAAACATAACTGTCAATCCAACAGATTAGCCTTTTATACTTGGACTTAAAAACCTAGGGAATTGCCATCTCATGTGTTCATTCAAAACCAAACTGCTTCATTCTCTTATAGACTATGGGGTGTAAAGTTTCTGATGCAATTTGAAGTCATCCCTCACTTTTCTTCTTAGTCAAATAGATGCTATAAATTCACAACTTATTGAATCCACTTTCTTCCCAGAATTATATACTAGAAGACCTTAGCATATTCTAGCATAACAGAATTATTTGGTATATGTTCATAGCAATTAATTTATGCACTGTTTTGTGTTTTTTCCAGTTATTTCACTGGAGCCCAAAAGTAGCTACATTTTGATATTTTGTATAATATCACTGAGCAACAGTTCTCTGGCTCCCTGAACAATAAATTGATTGTAAAGATAAATCCTGCCAGGTGGGTCAGGATAGTAAGGGCTTGTAATCTCAGTGACCTAGAAGGCTGACACAAGAGGACTACAAATTCAAGTCAAGGCAGGCAGGGTGGCACACACCTGTAATCCCAGTGGCTATGGAGGCTGAGAAAGGAGGATTGTGAGGTCTAAGCCAGCCACAGCAACGATGAGGTGCTAGACAACTCAGTGAGACCCTGTCTGTAAATAAAATACAAAATAGGGCTGGGTATGTGGCTCAGTGGTTGAGTGCCCTTAAGTTCAATTCTGGTATGAAAACAAAAAATTCAAGGGGCTGGGATTGTGACTCAGTGATAGAGTGCTTGCCTAGCATGTGTGAAGCATTAGGTTCGGTTCTCAGCACCACATACAAACAAATAAATAAAATAAAAAAGTTTATAAACACCAATAAAGATACTTTAAACAATTTCAAGAGACTGTTCAGCAACTTCATTAGATCATGTCTCGAAACAAGAATGAAAAATTATTGGAGATACATCTTGTAAGGTTGTGAAAACCCAAAACTCCATGATTTCAAGTTCAAATTATAAAAACGCTAGACAAAGTTGGGTCCAAGAAGGCCATCTTTAGTAGAGTTCTTTGGAGGACCCCTGGCAGCAGAACCCTCTGGGTGGAGTCTTCTGGAGGATCTATGCCAATGATAGAATACCAAGGCCTAGAGTTTGGAGGTCTAGCTATTGAGGTCTGTTGAATGGCCTCAGAGTGAGCGCAGTCAAGGGTTTAGTGGCAGCTGTGACCCAGACTGGGCAGATTGCCTGCCCTTCCCTGGCTGGACTTGATCTTCTTCTCTGGCTTCTTGACTCCTTTGAATCTTTGTTTAACACATTTTATTTATTTATTTCTTTGTTTATTTATTTATTTATGGTGCTGAGGATCAAACCCAGAGCCTCACACATGCTAGGCAACCCCAGCTCCACTCCATTGAATCTTGACTGCCTTGGCAGACTGTGAGTCCCAAGAAGCAGAAGATTGTAGGTGGGTTTGGAAGGAAGACAGGCAGAGGTAGCAGTTAGTCAACTGCAAGATGTCAGAGCACCTCTTAAATAGTCTTGGGGGAACTAGATGGCAGGGTAACACAGGAAGATCATTTCTCATCTGGGTTCTCAAGGCTGCTGTGTATCTTCTTGGAGATGCGGTGCGTGTAGAACACCCAATACACCAGTGCTCTGGATACCTGGAGACACCACTAACTCATGCTGCCAATAAGCAGAGAAAGAACAATGAGGGAGGGCCCCCTTAGGTTTAGAATTGACCCCCTTAGATCTGGATGGTCTCTCGCCACCCAGTGTTCTGAGCCTCCTCTTTCCCCAACATCCCCAACAGGAGTACACTACAACCAAGAATTTCGCATTGACACAATTTTATTGAGAAAACAGAAGAAAAATGCACAAGAGCTCTGAAGCCTCCCTGGTGGATTAGCAAACACAAGCTTTACTTCTAGATGATCCCTTCCAAAACGCTCCTCCAAACATGGTTGTAGGAGAAATCTCAGTGCTCCTGGGTCCCAAAGGTTGCAGACTCAAGCAGCCTCAGGGAGTCTTGTGCAGAAGGGCCTGGATCCACTCCCAGCAGCCTTGGCTTGTCTCCTGGCAGCTGATGGGGGCAGGTGGAAGAGGACTCTTACAAGGGTCACCACCAGAGGTCTTGGGCTCTAGACATCCCTCACCCGAGCACCTGGAACACAAGAAAATCCCAGCGGGTGGTCGATGGCGAGGCACTTTGAAGACCCCTGACTTTCCTGGGGGCGCCTGGGGCTTCTTCTGGGTTGCAGACACAGAGTCCAGGACAGGAAGCTCTGTGCCATGGCGCAAGGTGCTGTGTGCCCAGGGAAAGTCATCTTTCCATGACCAATGCCAGAGAAGATGCCCTTGGGGTGTGGAATGCAGGTTGCAGTGCAAGTCTTGGTAGTCATAGGAAGTATCTGGCGGTTGGATATAGAAGGGCAATGGCAAGGGCCCAGGACATATTAAGCTCAGGGTTGGAGACCTCTGTGGCCCTGGTGCCTGGTCTGCAGAATGCCAAGCCTGTGGCACACAGCAGGGAAAGTGCTGCTCCTTGGCATTGTGGGCCTCACACCAGGTACCACCAAGCATGTGGGACTCAGCAGGCAGCAGCTTTGGTGTTCTGAAACTCCTCTGGCCTCCAGTGAGTGTCCAACTACCCTGGGAACCTGGGTAGTGTTTGCTTTAATCCTGAAAGGAAATCCCATTACAAAGCTCACTTAGTGAGATTAACAACAGCAACAATTATCTGTTAGTCTCTGTAATAAGAAGTCTTGCTCCATACAAGACACTGAAAACTGGACATTTTTCTTCTGGCTTTAGCAGGGTTGTCAGCACAATACCTAGACTATCACAACTTGGTTTGGTTGTAACCCTTTTCCTTCCTGAACTCTGCCTGTGTGGTAGAATACTTGTGACTAGGAATACTTCCAAAAAGAAATTTAAAATGGCAAATGAGTCTTGGGTTTCAGATCTGGTGCTATAATCTGATTGATCTATCACCTCATCCCAAACCCCATCCAATTCATAACTTGAAAAACGAAACCCCAATATGATAATCAGAGAACTTTGGGCTCTTTAGAGTAAATGAGGCCATAATCCCCCATGAAATGTATTTATGTCCCATACTGGAGATTTTTTCAGCAAAACATTTGACAAACATTAGTATCTTCAAAACACTCAATAGAATGAAGGTAGAAATCCATAATAAAAAGGAAGTAAAAATTCACAAATTTGTCGAAAACAAAAAAACATGTAAAAAAATATTCTGATCAAGAAAAAAAAGCACAAGATATAGAAGAAAATACATAGATAACTAATAATAATGAGAACACATTATACCAAATTTTATGGGATGAAGCAGAAACAGTAACCAGGAAGGTATATTAGTCAGGGTTCTGCAGAGGACCAGAATCAACAGGAAGTATGATCATAAAAAGGGGATTAGTTAGATTGGCTTACTTGACCAGAAGCTGGATAGTCCCCAATGGCCGTCTGCAGGCTGTAGAGCTGGAGGAACCAGTAGCTACACAAGTGGCTGAAGCCCGCAAAACAAGAGAGATCAACAGTGCTCTCAGAGTCTGAAACAGAAGGCTTCCAGAAACTCCCTAGACAATCACTGGCAGAGCTCACTTTGCAGGAGTGAAGAAGCAGGAGTCTGATATTCTCAAGTGATGGCAGCAGCAATCAAGAACCCTTCCTAGAAGAATCACACTTGCATCTGCTGCTGCTTCCTTGTCCTCCCACTTTTTATTCCATCCAAGCCACCATGCTATTGGATGGTGCTGACCCACTTTAGGGAGGGTCTCCACTTCAGTTGTTATCCCACATGTCAATCATTCCTCAACACACCCTCACTGACTCACTCAAAATCTCTTAATCTTTGGTATGTCTTAATCCCATCAAGTTGAATGAATGCTAACATTAACAAAAACTGCCAAGACTTAATCAACAGGAACACCAGAGCAAAGCTACAACAATGACTGGGATTAAATCACTAATCGAACACGAGGTGAGGCTGAGGATGTAGCTCATTGGTTCAGAGCACTTGCAGGAGGCCCTCCCTGGGTTCAGTGTCCACCACGGCAGGATAAAAAAATATCCCAGTAAATGAAAGCTGTGGACATAATGGCTTCAACCATGAATTCTATGAAAGATTTAGAGAAACATTACCAACTACTCTGAGTCTCATTCAAAAAATTGAAGAGGAAGGGTGAAAAGAATTGTGCACCTGAAGCCAGACTTAAAGATAGGTAATTAGTGTAGTTAGGCAAATCGGGTCTAATATGGAGTAAGATAAATAAAATGGAGACCATTATTGAGAATGGAATGCAGGAAACCAGTGCAGTACTTGGGGAAATTGAAATGTTAATTTCCCCAAGGTCCCAAGCCCATCCCAAGGAAATATTAAAGAAGGGGCTCCAGCAAACTCCAAGATGCTAATACAAAAGCCACCCCAGGCCCTTCCTACCTAGATTACTCCTCCAGCCCACCTATCTCCCACCTTTTGGGCCTCCCCACCTGTATTCTATCACTGCAATATAAGGGACAACAAAGGATAGGAATGTGGGAAAGCTGAAAGAAGACCTTAGCTATAAAAAAGGAAAGACCTGGCCCTTCCATGGATTCCACCTTTTGGGTCCCCTTCTTCCTCCAGGGAGAAGTCTTTTCTCCTGTCCTTTAATAAAGCTTCTTCTTTCCACTCTAAACTTGCCTTGGCATACTTCTCTGGTGTTATACTTCAGCATTCTGGGAAGCAAAGACTTGTCACCGGTAAACAGCAGTAACAGAACTCTATTCCTAATTCTACTTGTGATTATTTGCAAGTGGGTTCAGAGAGAACTGTCAGTGTGTGAATTCAAGGAATATTTCAATTGTACCAATCTTTCATATTTTTGTCTATAATGTATTTTGCAATTGATAGTGAAAATGTTAAACATGAAATAAAGTATTAACTTAGGGGCTGCCCTTCATTTCTGGTTTTCTCTGATTACATTTTTACTATTCCACTCAAAAATAAAAATACAAATAAAAAGGAAAGTAAAAAATTGAAGTACTTCCTTAAGGGTGCATCAACATCTCTAACACACATATCTGGATTATCAGTTTCTCTGGGAATATACTTTGCTTATCATGTTTTGCCTTTCCTGGAAAAATCTTTTTGAATCTGACAAAGTAAAATTTCTCCCTGTGGTCTCTCAAAGGTTTAAAAATAAGACTTCTGGAATTCACTCTGAGAAATGGAGGAAAGGGTCCAAACATTCAGAGAACTTTGGGATTCATCTGCATGGCTGTTTGGCCCCAGAACTATTACAGAAGTGAAATGAGTTTAAGAATACTTGTAATTAACATTGACCATACATTTATACCTGGCAGAATTAACAGACAAGTGAGAACCTTGTCTGACCTCTGTGCAAAGGGGACCCAGGACCCAACCCATTTCCAGCAAAGATACCCACACAGGACACATACTGGCACCCAGGAAACGCACCCTCCCTTTCTCAATCTCCAAAACAAACACACAAGTGAAAAACAATTTTTTCTATAATTTTATTATACATGGGACAGACAATTCATGAAAATCCAAGAAAGCATAAATTTCTCACATGATTACTACATTGAGAAACTTTAAAAAAAAAAAGTATTTATTTATTTATATTTTTTAGTTGTAGTTAGACAGAATACCTTTATTTTTTCTATTCTTATGTGGTGCTGAGGATCTAACCCAGGGCCTGGCATGTGCTAGACGAGTGCTCTACTGCTGAGCCACAACCCCAGCTCTGAGAAATGTTTTTGAATACCATTTCTTCACAGAGGATCTTCCATTGCAGTGTGTTGCCAGAGACCTCATGACTCTCGACCCAAAGGAAGGCAGTGAGGAATCCAGAGCCCCCACTATTCTAAAGTCACTGAGCATGGTTGGGAACCTCAGGCAGCATCCTGCAGACATGGGATGGTATTTCTTGGCACTCATAGAGGGAGACTCTTGAAAGAGCATGGGCAATCTCAGGATTCCTCGATCATGGGGGCAGGCTGGACGCTGGTCAGCCGGGTTTCTCAGAGGCATTCTCCTCTCCTGGGGGTACTTGGGGCTACTGCTGGGTCTCACACATCTGTCCTGGACAGGCAGGCGGCTGTGTTTCTCTTCTCATGGTGCTGTGTGATTTGGGTCCATGGAAGGGTCAGGACCAGCTGAGAAACCCACAAGGTGTAAAAGGTATTACACAGTTGAAGTCCTGGGGATCCCAAGAAAGGAAGCCCAGTCTGGGATAGAAAAGCAGAGGCCAGGGCCCAGAATCTGCTTCCTTTAGGGCTTGGCAGCACCTGGGTCCCTGGAGCCTCCCCTTCCACACAGCAGGGCAAATATTTGTCCATAGCTGCAGCGGCTCAGAGGAGGAAACGTCTCCAGGGACTCCTTGCCTGCTCATGTCTATTCTTCTGGGCTCCTCTTGATCAGAAGCACAGTGTGTAAAGTTGAGTGGAGATAGGATCTCAGGGGGATATTCCTTCAGAAGGCAGGATCTCCTAATCCTAGAGGCAGATCCAATCATCTGGGGTGTCAGTGTTCATTTGAATAGGTTTTGTTGATTGATCGGTTTAAAATAATTTTTGAAAATCCCAGGATCCTCACTGTTGATGGTGATGGCCAAGCCTGACTACCCTGGTCTCCAAGGAGAGAAAGAGAGGGTAGGGGATGAGAGAGTGAAAGAGTTATCCTTGGAGTGTTGTAGGAACAGACAAGCAGGGCTCTAAAGATAGCAGGAAACAGTTCTATTTGGCTGTAGCCAGGTTCAGAGGTACAAATTTCACTGTAATCAATTAATTCCCTGAACTCTGATTCAGGTAGTTTCAGAACTTTATACCCAGTGTGTAAGGGGAGGGGCTCAGAAGTTCACAGTCTGCAGAAGCTCACATAAAAGCAGCTTTTTCTTTCACTGTTTTGGGCAAGTTAACCCTTCAAGGACAAGGCATGGGTTGGGGGCTGACTCAATGGTGACACAGCCTCAGTGGGAGGCAAAGCCTAAGGGTCAGTGGTCAGGAGGTAGAGACTGCCCAACAAATTCACCCACAGGTCTAGCCCCTCGAAATACTATTTCCAGCCCCAGGCTCCCTGCTCAGCCCCTCCCTGCTCCAAGGCCTGGTTTTTCCTGGTAGCAGCCCACAGCTGAGAGGAGCAGATCCATGGCACAGCTAACTGTTATCTGAATATTAGAAATAGAGTGGTTTAAAAAATGGAAAGGCAGAGAGTTTTCTGACATTTCACAGATTGTCACCATAAGTTATGTGAAATCAGTATAGAGGGTTTGTATAACAAAAGCTCCCCCCTACTTTAATTCATAAAAAGTAAATTGTAATCCATCTTTAGGGAAGAATGTACAAAAACATGTATACTTGTTAAAAAAAAAAAAGTTTAAAAACTTATTCTTATTTCATGAGCAGGGAATAGGGCTTTCCCTGGTCAGGAACAAGGGCAGCTTTAGTGATGAAGCAAGTCTTCTCTGGGATCCTAACTTCAGATCATCCCATTGTTGAGATTTGCTTTCCAGTGTTTGGGTAAGGTGGGCTGGCCTATTGTTTCCCATTATTTCTAAACTATTAATTTTTGTACCAGCATTGAACCCAAGGGAGATTAATCACTGAGACAAAAATCTAGCCTATTTGTTTGTTCGTTTATGTAAACTGGGAATTGAATCTGGGTCCTTAACCACTGAGCCACATATCAGCTTTTTTTAGGTTTTATTTTGAGACAGAGAATCACTAAAGTATTAAGGGTTTAGCTAAATTGCTGAGGCTGGCTTTGAACCCACCATCCTCCTGCCTTAGCCTCCTGAGTCACTGGCATTACAGGCATGTGCAACCATGCCCAGCCCTTTTCTTTTTTTGTTTTGAGACATGGTCTTCTTAAGTTGTTTAAGAACTCCCTACGTTACTGAGGCTGGTCTTGAACTTGCCATCCATCTTCCTCAGCATTCCAAGTCCCTGGGATTACAGATGTGGGCCACTTAGCCCAGCTGGTTTTTGTTTGTTTGTTTTTGTTTTGTTTTGTTTTTGTAGTTGGACACAATACCTTTATTTCATTGTAGTGCTGAAGATTAAACCCAGTGCCTCACACATTCTAGGCAAGGGCTCTACCACTGAGCCACAACACCAGCACCTAGCCCAGATGTTATTGCTCTACTTTTTGCTTAAAGAACTAGGCCAGAAAGAAGTCAGGAACTCTGAGGGGTATAATCATTGGTGTTCCTACCTCTAGAAACTAGAAGTGATAACTGTGGGTCCACCTCCCTTTAAAGCATAATTTCCTCCTCAAAAAAAGTGGAATTTCGGTTTTAAAAGCATTCTCACACACATAAAGTATCCACAGTGAAATGCTGAATCTGTGTTGCCTTATTGGGTTTCTCTTCCACTCTCCCTCTCAGCTCTCAGCATCTTGTGTTCTGTGGCTCTGGGGATCAGAACCAGAGCCTACAGCCCACCAGAAAAATGTTCAACCTAGGAGCTAGACCCTCAGCTCCCATATTTGCTTTCAAATGATCTTATCTTATGTATTTATACCAACTGTTTGAGAGTCACTAAGATATGACTATCTACCTACTTACCTACTTTGGAGAGAAGGCAGATGTTTAGTATGTGACAGGTTATTAATGAACGTTTTACCTCACTTTTGAAATTTGAATTTCTATGATGTTAATGACTCACACATTCCTGTGCTCTTACTCAGGGCACTGATCCAACCCTACTATTTCCTCTCTTGGCTTCAATACCACACAAAATTTGAATTCCAAAGGTGAAAGGAAAAGGCTTTAATCATGTTGTAAATTTAAATAAAAGAAAAACCACAATTATGAATAGATCAAAGGGTACACAGAATATGATAATTAGCCACAGAATAGGATAAATTTAAAAAAAAGATTTATCTCACTGAAAAGTGTTCAGTCATTTATGAGAGGAAGAGAAAGGAAGGAGTGGTGGGCACTGCAGAGACCTCAGGCCCCAAATGTCCAGGTGCTGGGAAAGAGAACAAAATCTTGGGGCATCATAATTTTACAAAGAAAGTGGCAAAAAGTACTAATATCCACTTTCCATTTGGGAAAAACTGAACCAGGAGGAAGTTGTGAGGTGAGACACCCGAAGCTCTCCACTCTCTCTCCCCTTCTAGTTCCTGTGTCCTCTCATGTTTTAAGAGACCTGCAACTCTGAGAAGCATGGGGGCTCTCTGCTGCTCAGCATGATAAGTAGAGAAGAGACCCTGCACCCCCTGTTCACTAGACTTAAGAAGTACACAGCTTCATCTGGGGTCCTAGCAAGTTCTTCCCAAGAATTCTTTTCTCCAGAGTAAATGGAGCCCATCTTTGGCCACTGAGTCCTCATCCTATATAATCAATGAGTTTATACATTTGCTCTGATAATAATGTCTTAGCAATGTGTCAATGTTCCACCCTGAAGACATGGAAGAACCTTACACAAAATAGTTGAAATGAGATCCCTGGCTTGTCCTGTTAGCCAAGTACAATGTTGTTTACTAAACACAGGATATAAAAGTGATATGAAAGTAATTCTCCAACAAAAGGCTGAATCAGGTATCAGGATCTTTAAGCTACAGTCAAGACCTTAGCTCTGCCACGCTGGGTTTGGCTCTAGACTTGGAGGGGAGTCAGAGAAGGTCTCAGAGTTCAGGTCCTTCTAGTTCCTTCTTTCTCATTCCCCTCTCCCAGCTCCTCTTTGACACTCATATCTTTGAAAATTCCAAGATACCCTTCTGATACTCACCACTCCAGTAGGTGTGTATTCAGATTTTGTGGAAGGGGAAGTTCTAGTAATTGGGGTGGGCTAGTGAAATCTATTTAAGGAAGACTGAAAAACCTCAAGTATCCAAGTTACATGACTAGGGAACTTCTCAGAAGCTCTGAGGGTACAATAGCTTTATGAGATTGGTGAATTTTATAGGAAACCTTCTCCTACTGCATTCTCTAAATCTTAAACTATCTGAATGTTCATTTCCCATTCATGGTCAGAGGCCTAGTCTTTTTTAAGATTAGGGGTGAGTTTGGTGGCCTTGGGGAAGGGTTGGACAACACCCCTGGTGTGGGGGTGGCAGAAAATGCCAATTTTCTAATCTGAGAAACATGCTTGCACTTGGGGGGATAAAGGAACTGATGGAGATGAAGAAGTCAACTATTTTAAGACCCCTCCGAACTTTGTTTCAGTTGGAAACTGCCATCAGGCTACTCCATATGGACCCTTCTTAGCAAAGACTCATTCCCCTGGTGCTTCATGCCCCACACTGCCTCTGGCCTCGAGGTGCTCGAATCTTGCTGCCCACTAGGTGGTGCCAGAAGGTCGCAAACCCCTGGATTCCTTTTAGGAAAGCCCTAAGCATGCCTAAAGGAGTGCTTCCTCTTTTTATTTTTTCCTTTAGCTACTGAAGGGTGCTGCTGAAGCCTCCTTGGGCCCTTGTGGGGAGAAAACCCAATTGCACCAGGCATCAGAGTGGTCGACAGGTAAACAGAGGCAAGAGAAACTGGAGAACACAGCTTAAAAGAGCTGTGCTTAGGAAGGTGGTGGGGACAGGGGTAAAGCCCTCTCTGCTGCCCAGGCTTACACCTGAAGACCCAGGGCCTCCAGGCTGTCATCACAGGCGCCCACCCTGAGCATAGACCCTTCACCTCTTGGGGCCTCTGTATGGGAAAGGTGGGTTTCAGGTTCTCTGAGATGGGACTCCTCTCAGTGTGATCAGGCTCCCCATTCACCAGGAGGACTTCTGCTCCTTTACTAGGGCCGCCCACCTGCTTACCCAATACCTGCCCTGCTAGCAAAGTGTCCAGGTGCACCCACTCCTGCCTGGTCAGGGGAGGCAGGAGTGAAGTACTTCACTGGCTTCCCAGATGCCAATCGCAGTCTCTCAGCTGCACCTGCCTAGAACTCAGGAAATCTGTGGAAGTCATGGATTCACTATTCGGAAGCTGGGGAGAGAAGGCATCACCTGAAAAACAAGATGACAGCCTTGTCAACACTGAGGGTAAGAAGTGGATGTCAGGGTTCCAGTCTTTTCTTCTCTCCAACTTATGCAGGCATGTGACAGAGCGGGAGCTCACGGGAGGTAGTTGCTGGTAAATGAGCCAGTGTTAAACCTATATAACAGCACAACCCTGTAGCAAGTGTTGGACTCAGTCTGTGTGCTAGCATAGGAAAAACAGAATCATAACTGAATGTGAGATCGTCCTTGCCTGTGCTATCATTTAATCCTCATTGGGAATAAATCTGTTATCCGAGTGTATCAAGTCAGAAAATGTGCTCACAGAAGTTAATTAAAATTCACCAAAAATACTACAACATACACCCCAACCAATGTCTTAATCTTTCAACTTGGTTTCTGGGGCTTCTTTTGTGTGTGTGTGTAGGCAGTGAAGCCGGGGAGATTTCTCCCCACATGATTCTGTTGCTGGAAAAGGCTGAGAACACCACTCCAAGAAAATATAGTGAGTTCTGAGTCTCTTTACTCCCACCATGTTTCCCAACTTTTTCCTTTTCTACCATTGTTTCCTATGTTCCTTTTCCTAGAAGTTCCCACAACTCTCCTACAAAGTTAGCTTCTCTTCCTAGGTTCCTAAACATCCAGGCTGGAGACAGGCCTGGAGCTAAGACAACACCAGTCCCTGACTGCCTCCCCCACTCCACCCCTACCCATCCTCAGAAGGCTTAATTAGGACCCTCACACACACACACACACACACACACAGAAACACACACAAACACACAAACATACAGACAGCTGTCAGGATGACCAAGGACTGGGAGAAGAGGGCTGATCTCAGCTCCCAACTTGCTTTTGCATCTCAGCTCACTCCCCTATCTGTTCCTTGGTAAAGAATAAAAAGCTGCTACAGTTGAGTTCTGATCACTAGAACTACAAACCTAATGACCTCATTTAAATCCAGGACCTCACCTCATTCCCAGGTTCTTTCCTTCCTTGGATTTGTATTAGAAATAAGATAATGAATGGGGAGCCAGGTAGTGTAATATACAACAAAAATCCTTGGAATATCATCCACTGCTTCCAATTGCACCATCAGAAACAAATACTCTGAAAGGGCATCCTGATCCCTGCCAGGAAATTAATGATATTTCAAGGGATGATGGTGGTAAGGGAGTAGCAGCCTCAATGCAGAACTCTATGTGTGGTGATATTCTGTTTTTTTCCTAGAAGTTAGCACAGTGCGGTTATATGACTTGTTAGTGTGTGGGAACCAATGGATACAGATGATCCTGATAAGAGAACTGAAAGGCTAATTTTTGACCCTCGGCGATTTGAAAAGCACACGGTAGACTGGCCATGCTGAACATTTTGGTTTTACTGGTTTGTGTCACAAGAATGCAGATGCAACAAGATAAGAGTCTCTTAGAATGAAGGGAAAATATATAGATGTGAATTATGTAAAAGAAATTGATATGGATGGGCACAGTGACACACCAGCTTATTATTCCAGCTGTTGGCAAGAATGAGGCAGAATCATGGCAAGTTCCTGGCCAGCCTGGAACTTGCCTCAAAATTAAAAGGGGCAGAAGCTAGATGTGTGACTCAGTGGTAGAGCACCGCTGAGTCCAATTCCCAGTACTACAAATACATATAAAGACAAGTGGTCGGGGTTGAGGTTATGGCTCATCAGTAGAGCGCTTACCTAGCATGTGTGAGGCCCTGGGTTCGATCCTCAGCACCACATAAAAATAAATAAATACAATAAAGGTATTGTGTCTGAATACAACTGAGAAATCAATATTTTTTAAAAAACAGGACAATTGGTCCCATAATAATTTTTAATAACATAAAGGTGACTATTATCACTTCAATAAGAAGAAACAAGGCAGATGGGTATAGAAGGAAACTCCAGTGGGCTGCAGAGCCTCAAAGTTGGAAGGAAGCCAGCCTTGAGTTGATAGTCAGCCAATTGGGGATAATGAATTAAGCCTTTGTAAGAGCAGAGACACATGCCCTGAAGAAGTGCTATGAACATGGGATATCACATATGTAAAGGAAGCAGAGAGACTGGCATTTCATGATAAGTAGCTATTGTTAAAAATTTTAACCATAATCTAATTAACAACTGATAACAATTGGATTTATTATAATTGCACCCAGCCCAACCAAGGAAGGTGTGAATCTGCAGGACTCCTTTGTGGGGCTGGCGGCACAGGGCAGTGGATCTGAAATAGAAATGGGTTTCAGAGACCAAGAAAGCAGGAGCAGGCTGGAGGAATGCCCCTGGGGGACAGAGGTGGCCTCCAGCAGGCTCTTCTTCCCTTCTGTATTTTTGCATGCACTGATCTCCTGGGACTAGGACCTCATCTGCAGTAGCTTGGGGCTGCCAAGAGCTGATAGGTGCTTATACAGAAGTCTCCAATCCTATCCATAAAGGAAGTCATTTCTGTGACTTTTAGGATCCTGCTCAGCAACCCTCAGGTAAGTGGATTGGTTCTTGCCTGCTCAAGGCTTTCCCAAGGTGGGGACTTTCCTCCCACACTTTGGTCTCTTTCCAGGTGGAACTCTAGGACGGCAGAATTCTGCACCTACTCCAACAGGAAAGGAAAAAAAAATAGTTTTATTCATCTTTGTTGTTGTTGTAGTGCTTTGAAAATTCATTCATTGACACATTTTTACAACAAACATTGAATGGGATTCATGTTATATCCTTGTTCAAACAGAGTGCATTGGTCACCTCCAACAACTAGTCTTCCATCCTCTCCTGACCCTTTCCTAGACTCTAATAATTCCTACTATGCATTCAAGTAATCTTTGTTGTTATAAAATTCCACATTTGAGAGAGAACATGCCATTCTTGTAGCTCTTTTCATAACGACTGGCCCAGGTAAGCACTTGTATATGCTTAAGTGAATAATAATGCAGAGCTGATGACACTGAAGGTCAAAGGACCATTAAACAGAATAGACTGTGTTTCTATAAGATGTAAATATAAGTATGCTTCTGACAATTTTTTAATAACCAATTTCTGATAACCAGGAAACAGTGGATCATACCTACAATCACACCTATTTGGGAGCCTGAGGTGGGAGGATTTCAAGTAGTAGAAAGACTGGGAAATTTAGGAAGACCCTGTCTCAAAAAGAAAACACCAATAAAGTGGCTCTGGTAGAAGAAGGTGAAAAATCCTTTTATGTTAGGGAGATTTTTAAAGGGCTACGTTTATGCATTTGTCCTTCATTGGGGTTATGCTTCTAGGATAATAATTTACAAAGGTTATTTGTTGTATTATGTCTCAGGACCTGTAGTGACTTTGCTCCTAATTTCTTTTTTCTTCTTCAGTTGGGAATTGAAGCCAGGTCTCTAGAACAAAGCTACATCTCCAGCCTCTTTTATCATTTTGAGACAGGGTCTCCTTCAGTTATTCAGCCTCCTCATTGCTGGGATTACAGGTGTGTGTGACAACTGTGCCTGACTGACCCACACATACTTAACATCCTGAAACCTACTTTTTAAAATGAACAATTTTGTTCTCACTTCACAGATTGAACAATGACTATCAGCTGTGGCTTAGAAAATTTGAATGACACTTCAAACTATTAAAAGTTGAGATAAGAATTTCAATCTGAAACATATTTGTTTATTTCATATTTAAAGTCTATAGCTTCCCATCCCTCTTCCCCCCTTCCCCCAACCTCTCTCTTCCCCTTAGTCCTTATAATTTAGGAATTCATCAGTAGAGAAACAAAACAGTTAGCCGAGAATTCCAGTCAAGAGTGGAGAATTGATCTCCATCTTCTCTCCAAACAGTCCTCTCTATGGAGAAGTCACCTGCAGCTTTACCTATGGTTTGACTTGGGATAATGAATTAAGCCTTTGTAGAAGCAGAGGCACATGCTCTGAAGAAGTGCTGTGAACACAGGATATCACATATACACAGGAAACAGAGAGTCTGGTATTTCATAATAAGTAAGCCTTTGAGAAATATATTGACCTGAATCTAATTAATAACTGATACCAATTAGATTTTTTATAATTGCATCCAAGATGATTGCTTTTCTTTTTTCATTTGTTCTTCCTAGAAAGATAGGACAGTAGAGTGAAGATGCTTGCTTTTCAACTGAAGTTCCTCAGACCCAACCTTGTGAAGCAATTTGCCTCCAGGAGTACCATTATCACCCAAGGTAATGAACTCTACTTTGAGATTGTGCAAGAGTGCCATCAGTATACACCAAATGCTGAGCAGCCACTCAACACTTTGCCTCCTCTCTCAGCTCTGCCACTGCTTTTTCTGACCTAGAGGCCAAAGTCATGGACCAGTCACTCCTGTGTGAAGCAGTCTCTGGAATCTGCAGAGATGACACTAAGATCCCAGTTGCCTTTGTTACTGATATTAGAAGATTATGGACCAAAGGTACTCCCTGGTGGGGTAGCCTACGTTTCCACTGGGAAATGCTCTCTGGGCCATGGGGGCTGCTATATTGGGCCTGCCCTCCACACAGATACTTGCCTAGAGCCCAGGCACCATAGTTTTTCTTCTGCCTCCCTGCCTGGAACCCTATGCCCATGACACAGAAGAAATCAAATTCAGCCTCAGGAGAGTGCCATGCTGCAAAGCAACCAGACAGTTGCCTGCCCTGGCAGCTTCTCTTGGTCAAATCCATGTAGTCCTGTTGACAGGCTCCCCAGAAACAGGCAGATCTTTAACCCTGATCCATGACCATTGAGTCCTAGGAGTACTGAGTGTTCAGATTGGTAGATTTTATTTCTACTTCTGTTCCAGAAAAATGAAAGACTGATCACTTACCAAAGTCTCCTTGTTTACTTATTACTAGGCAATTGATGTTGTTGTACAGGCCCTCATGAATATTTGGTTCCCTTGCTCAGCAGCAGACAGAATGAAGAGAGAAGAGAGGATGGAGGGGTGCTGCATGGGGTGGAAGACAGAGGTCTGATTCTGAGCTGTGCTGTGGACTGGACATCAGAGCCTTAGAGAAGGTCTCCTTTCATGGACAGAGGTGTGGAAAGTATCCATGGAGAGCAATGCAAAGGAGCCCCAAATCTTGACCTCAAATCTATCCAACTTTAGGAAAGAACATAGGGGATAGCAGGAGTTCTTACATGGGAAGTGTGTCTCCTTGAACAGTATTTTTATTCTGCATCTACCTAAGGATGGGCCTGGAGTTTCTAAGACTCCACACAGCTGTCCCTGTCCAGCACAGCCTCTCCCAGACACTGGCCTCTCTCAGACTAGTGTCACTCAGATCCAGTTTAATACCCACTAGGGAGAGGAGGTGCTGGAAGGCAGAATGTCTGCCTCTGGTCACAGGATCTCTATGGTAATGCAATTAACATATATAGAAAATGTACAAATGTCTCTATTTAAACAATTTATTTCTTGGTGGAAAGGCTTATACAAAAAATCAAGATAAAATTTTGTAAAAAATTTTGTAAAAAATCAAGATAAAATTTTGGAAAACATGTTTTGTTTTACCTGTATTTTTGCTCAAATAACAATTATGTGAAACTAACCTAATAAAGACATCCTAGAAGCAAAAGATTTTAAATAGTTTTATATGGAGAATATATATTTTTTTTCAGTTGTAGAAGACTGAACACCTTTATTTATCTCTCTGTGTTGCTGAGGATCAAACCCAGAGCCCCACACAACCTAGGTGAGCATTGTACCTCTGAGCCACAACCCCAGCCTAAGAGGAAATCTATTATTTAGGGATAAAACTTAATTCCATTTTTGGGGGGTTGTTAAAAATAAAAGAGGTTACACATCCACATTTTTACATAATACCATATTAATGACTGTGTTCGGCTGCTACCTTTCCTATCCCCTACTATCCCCCCTCCCCTTCCCTCTCATCTTCCCTCTCTACCCCATCTGCTGTTGTTTAATTCTCTCCCTTGTTTTTTTCCCCTTTCTCCTCACAAACTCTTATATGTAATTTTGTGTAACAATGAGGTTCTCCTTCCATTTCCAAACAGTTTCCCTTCTCTCTCCCTCTCTCCCACCCCACTCATCTCTGTTTAATGTTAATCTTTTCCTCATGCTCTTCTTTCCTGTTCCTGTTCTGATCTTAGTTACTCTCTTTATATCAAAGAAGACATTTGGCATTTGTTTTTTAAGGATTGGCTAGCTTCACTTAGCATTATCTGCTCTAATGCCATCCATTTCCCTGCAAAATCCATGATTTTGTCGTTTTTTAGTGCTGCGTAATACTCCATTGTGTATAGATGCCACAGTTTTTTAATCCATTCATCTATTGAAGGGCATCTAGGTTGATTCCAAAGTCTAGCTATTGTGAATTGTGCTGCTATGATCATTGATGTGGCAGTATCCCTATAGTATGCTCTTTTAAGGTCCTCAGGGAATAGACCGAGAAGGGCAATAGCTGGGTCAAATGGTGGTTCCATTCCCAGCTTTCCTAGGAATCTCCATACTGCTTTCCATATTGGCCGCACCAATTTGCAGTCCCACCAGCAATGTACAAGTGTACCCTTTTCCCCACATCCTCGCCAGCACTTATTGTTACTTGACTTCATAATGGCTGCCAATCTTACTGGAGTGAGATGGTATCTTAGGGTGGTTTTGATTTGCATTTCTCTGACTGCTAGAGATGGTGAGCATTTTTTCATATATTTATTGATTGATTGTATGTCCTCCTCTGAGAAGTGTCTGTTCAGGTCCTTGTCCCATTTGTTGATAGGGTTGTTTGTTATCTTATTGTTTAATTTTTTGAGTTCTTTGTATATTCTGAATATTAGGGCTCTATCTGAAGTGTGAGGAGTAAAAATTTGTTCCCAGGATGTAGGTTCCCTGTTTACCTCTCTTATTGTTTCTCTTGCTGAGAAAAAACTTTTTAGTTTAAGTAAGTCCCATTTGTTTATTCTTGTATTTAACTCTTGGGCTATGGGCATCCTATTAAGGAATTTGGATCCCGACCCCACAATATATAGGTCGGAGCCAACTTTTTCTTCTATCAGGTGCAGAGTCTCTGATTTGATATCTAGCTCCTTGATCCATTTTGAATTAACTTTTGTGCATGGTGAGAGAAAGGGGTTCAGCTTCATTTTGTTGCATATGGATTTCCAGTTTTCCCAGCACCATTTGTTGAAGATGTGTGTAACCGATGTGATTCTGCAACTTGTATTTGGGGTAAAAAATGGGAGTTCATAACCCACTTGAATCCAATGCATGGAATATGATATGTCATGAACTTTGTAATGTTTTGAACAACCAATAAAAAATTAAAAAAAAAATGAAATATGAAACCTAAGCAATAAACATAAATAAATAAATAATAAAAGAGATAATAAGCTCAAAGGCAAGAAGTGAAATGTAAAGGCACTCTTGTTTTCCTTCTGCCTTTAGGAACAGACACTAAACACACAGTTTAAACACAAGGAATAAAGATAACTAGCAATCTGATCAAAAAGCAAAAGCAGATTTCAGACTGAACATCAGAGAATGTCTCTCAAAATCACACAGCAACTGGCCCATAGAGAAAAACTTTCAGAAATTAGAAAAGACTGGAGCAGGCAGCCATCAGCACCAGAGCAAACCTCTACAGAGCCACAAAGCCCCTGGCAAATGTCAGAATACTGGGTCATTCAAAGCGTTTGTGGGGAATGCATGCAGGTAGCACTGCAGGCCACTATTGTTGGAAAGTAAATGCTGTGTTCACCCTAAAGAACAATTTGGCAATGCTCAGTAAAATTCAGGTTACACTCTTTTGAAGGAACAAGTGTATTTATGTGCACCTGCCCTAGAGAAATTCTCCCACAGGTTTATAGGGACAATTATGTGTAGTGATGAGGGATACAGCAATATGAATGTCCACTGCAGGACAGTGGAGATGTAGGGTGTGCTAAGGCACATCAGGGGCTACCATGTCAGAGTTTGAAGAAGCAGATGAAATGTACATGGAAAGATCTTAGTAACTTGCGAATGGGGTCTTTGAGTGCAGGTTAATATAGACCGCTTGTCTGGCCTGCATAAGGCCCTGGGGTCCATCCCCCAATGCCTCTCTCAGACAAACAAATAAATAAATAAATAAAATGAAACAACAATAACAAGAAAAAAAAAACAGGGAAGGTTAAATTTTCTTCTAAATAAAATTAGGTATGTCCCCTGAAACTTTTTACATCAATTGAAAATATAATCACCTGAAGAATGAATCACTCCTCTACCTATACTTTGTCCATGGTGATCTGTGAAAATGATTCAGTATTGTCTTGATACACAAAACCCCACAAAATCTCACAAATCAAGAGTTTCAAATATTTGTGCTCACTTTTAAAACACAGAGAAACTGTCAAGGCCATCAAGGATATGCATATTCAAAGGGCCACCAAGTATCTGAAAGATGTCACTTTAGAGAAGCAATGTGGCTGGGCATAGTGGTTCCTGCTTGTAATCCCAGAAGCTCCAGAGACTGAGACAGGAGGATCCCCAAATCTAGGTCACCCTCAGTAATTTGTGAGGCCTTATTCAACATTATGAGACCCTGTCTCAAAATAGAAAATTAAAAAGGACCTGGGGATGGACTCAGTAGTTAAGTACTCCTGGATTCAGTCATCAGTAATCAACCACTGTTAAAATGTGGGAGTTGTTTTTTTTAAATACTTTTATTTTATTTTTATGTGGTGCTGAGGATCAAACCCAGTACCTTCCATATGCAAGGCAAGTACTCTACCACTGAGCTACAACCCCAGCCCAAAAAATGTGGGAGTTGATAGGTGTGTCTAGGCCAAACTGTGGGACCCGCATGGATTCATAGACCAAAGTGCTGAATTTTGGCAGAAATGCTTAAATGTGACAAACATAAAGCTGAACTTGAGGGTTTAGATGTGGATTTTCTGTTCATTGAATGTTTCCAGGATGAACAAAGCACTCAAGATACACTGCCACACTAACAGAGCTCATGGCCAGAGTAACCCATACATGAACTCCCCCTGCCACATTCAGATATGAGCCTTAATTAATAAGAACTTTTTTTTTCCCTAAACCAAAAGAAGAAAATGCACTCAGGTATGCTTTGTGCTTGCCCTTGTAATGCCAGATTCCTGGGACCCCAATAGACCTCCAGGAGCCAAATCCCATGCATTCACAAAAGAGTCTTTATTGCAAGATACACAACCATTTCCTATGCAGTGGTCTCAGGGAGTCAGTCCTGGTCCTTTGTTCAGTGAGATTTTGTAGGTTTTAGGGGGATACTCTATGCGTCACAACATCACACAGCAAATAATTCCCTACCTCCTCAGGAAAACCAAACAACAACTCTTAACATTAATTAACACATTCATTGGCAGAAACAACTTGGGTAGGGGTGATTGGTTAGTACAAAAGAGGGATTCCTTTGAACTTATTATTGGTTTAAGCCACAAGGGGTGTACTTGCTAAACTACATGGTTTCCCAACATGGTATCAACCACCACAAACTACTGGGGGTTCAACTGGCATCCCAGGTATTCTCCCTGTCTCATGCTGATTGGTGGTTTCTAGGGGGTTGCTATGGGTTTTCACCTAGCCTAACTGAGTCAGGGACACCTAGCACCTGCCACAGATCTCTCCAGTTATTTGCAAGTAACTCAGCAGGGTGGGTTGTGTGCCCAAAGGCTCTGTGGGTTTTACCAAGGACAAGGGTCACGCCCCCTTCCATAGGACAGGCCTTGAGGCAGAAACTGCTGTTTATTTTCAAAAATGGAGTCACATCAGTTTCTCACCCTTGCTGAGGCTGGCTTGAGCTCAAGATCCTCCTGCTTCAGTCTCCCAAGCCACTGGGATTACAAGGGTGCACCTCCAAGCCTGGCTAACTTGTCTATGTTTATCTGAAATGGGAAAATAATTTTTACAGTGAATTGAGACTATCAAGAACTAGAGCCTCTCTTCTATCCCATCTCATCCACCCACCCTTTCCTTAATTCATTCAAAACCAAGGAATTTCAATAATGCCTTCAGCATTGGTCCATTTGCATCTTAATCTTATCAGGGTCTTCAGTCAATTTGTGATACAAAGGAAGGTCCCTCCCACTTGATTGGTGTGGCTTCTGAGGTCAGTTACTAGAAGCCCCACTACTGCAATGGTGCAGTCCATATCAGACTAATTCATTTGTTTCTTTCCCTAGACCAGGTACACACCTTCACCTGGTAGGGAAACTGAAGTTATGGCAGTCTGTCTGTCAAACTCAGGATCGCTGACTCCCAGGAGGGCATGTCCAGAGACCAACATGCCACCAGGCCTGAACCCAGGTCAGGGCACTGGATAATTTTTCTGCACTGAGCCACCACTCCTGCCAGTGTCCCCAGAGCTGCAGAGATATAAATTATCCAGTAAGCCAACTGCCTCACTGGGCTTACACAGAGCAGGGAGCTAGCTGTCTTTGGGAACTAACAGAGTGTGTTGTTACACAGGAGCAGGGAGTTGAGATGGACCAGCACCGAGTTCAAGACCATCCAGCAGCCAATGGCTGAAACCTCTCAGGAGCTCTAGTCACCTCAAGAAGAGGCAAGCACTTTGGTCAGGGGGGCCCAATGGGCCCTGAACATCCCAGGAAGTACTAGTGGCTGGGCAATTGGACAGACACACACTCAGGCTGTCTCCTAGAGCCCAGGTCACCCCCTAAGCTACTGAAAACCCAAGCTTACATCACAGGAAACTAGAAGGAAAAAAAAAACAAAAAAGAGCCTTGAGGACGCCTTGCAGTACAATGCCCTTCAGCCAATGCCCTAGAAGGACTCCAGTGGGGACTTTCATACTGTCCCTGTAGACTCATGAGCTGGGACTGTGCCCTGAATGCCTAGGAGCCTTGAAGTCTTGGCTGTGGTGATCAGTCCTTATTTTGTTCCTTCACTCTTGAATGATTTACAGGTTCTTGAATAAGAAAAACTCTTTGTGTAATTAATTTGATAAGGAATTCTTCTTTTAGATGGACAGAGAATTCTCATAGTTTCTAATCTGATTGAATTTTTCATGATGATTAAAGGCATTTTTTATTCACTGCTTGTCTATTGATTCTGAGGAGGTGAGTCAGGGTGGGAAGCTATATAGGTGGGTCTGGGGTAAGAAGAAGACAATTACCCAAGTCAGAGCTGTGGGCTGAACCAAGGGCATCTCTGGAGATGTCAGGTTAGTGTGCTAACAGAATGTGTATTTGGGTGGCCACTTGCTGCTGTTTCTTCAAAACTGAATGTGACCTTCAGAGGAGGGGAGAGAATCAGCATCAAACAGTATTCTTTAAATGGTCTACAGTTACTTTCTTATTAAATAGGAAAGCACACCAAAATGAAATCTCTGTTTTGGGCCTTCTGAGTTGACAACCATGGGATCCAGGACATCAGCTCTAGGTCAGATATGTACAGGTAGTTACAAAATCCTGCACAAGTGGGCTGTGTCCAGCATAAGAGACTTCACAGATTGTAATTGAAGATCCCCCAAAAGTGAAGGCTTGTGGGTGGGGTCACATGACAAATGTCAGTTTGCTCAGGTTGTTTTAGCAAACTATCATCAGCAGGGTGCCATGTTGTTTACTAGTAATCCAAGCTACACAGGAGGCTCAGACTGGACCATTGCTTGAGCTCAGGACTTTGAAGTCACCCTGGACAACAGAGCAATGTCCTGTCTGAAAAAAATAAAAAGATAAATTACTATACACTGGGCTGAGCTTCAAGGGATGTAAATACCTTCATTAACATGGTCATGGACTTTTAAACTTTTCTGTTCTTTGAAATCCAGTAGGTTTTAAATTGAAGGCATTTGGATTTAGAGGGGCTTAGGTGCTTGGTCCCACTGAATCAGACTGATTTGTCTTGTTTTTCTCATCAGTTTAATTGCATGTCAATGGTCCATGGCATGGAATTGGAGTAGAGGGTCAAAGAGGAGTTGGAGTGTTTTTGTGGTTCAGATATACAGACAGGATTTCAATGGGATCATCCTTTCTTCTAAGAACCTAAAGTCTAAATCAGCTTTTATTACTCAGCAATAAAAGAGAATAAAATCATGGCATTTGCAGGCATATGGATGGAATTAGAGAATATAATGCTAAGTGAAGTTAGCCAATCCCAAAAAACCAAATGCCATATGTTTTCTTTGATATAGGAAGGCTGATTTATAGTGGGATAGGAGGACTAGAAGAACTCTCCATAGGGCACAGGGGTTGGAGGGAAAGGGAGAGGGCATGGGCTTAGAAATTATGGTGGAACGTGATGATCATTATTATCCAAAGTACATGTATGAAGTCATGAATTGGTGGGAATACACATTGTATACAAGCAGAGATATGAAAATCTGTGCTCTATGTATGTAATTTGTTTAATTTTGTTTAAAATTGAAAGAAAAAATTAGTTCTCATGGATAATATAACAGCTGATATATAATATCAACATATTATGGTAAAACCATAGTGAGAGATTGTAATTTTTAAATTTAATGTATTGATTGAGTTTTCAATTCAGGAAAGTGTGCCACAGGCCAAGGGTCAGGGTGGGTCTCTGCAAAGGGCAGAGGGCCACAGGTTATGTTTCACTTCACCAGCCTCAGGAAGGCTCAGCCTTTGCAAGTAGCACAGAGAGAGGCTAAGAGCTTTGGTCCAAGCTGGTAAAAGGACCAGGAAGAGAGTTAGATATCTCCTGATTTAACTTCCACTTAACTTTGCTATGACATCTTTACTTGCCTTAATTACTCTTTGTATTATTATTATTATTAATAATATCTTTATTTTTATTTATTTATTTTTATATGGTGCTGAGGCTCGAACCCAGGGCTTCATGCATGAGAGGTAAGTAATCTACCACTGAGCCTCAACCCCAGCCTATTCTTTGTATTATTTAAAAGTTTGTCATTTAATAATCTTTAGTAACTTTTGCATCTATTCATAATTTAATAAAGTTCTTATGTAATTATCTTTGATATCATTTGTACCCATTGTGCAAACTCAAATCTCACTATATTTTTGTAGTTTTTGTGACTCTTATTAAATATCTAACTAAAAAAATTCATTACTTAAATTGCATTTCACTAGAATAATTTCCAGAAAGAAAGAAAAGAGAGTGAAAGTGAAAGATGTGAGACTGGAGAACTGGTGTTACCAAATATTTTTTCTGATTAAAGGTCCTACAGAAAATCTACAAAATTGTGTATCATCATTATCTTTGTTTAGACATTTAAAATCTACATGATTCCAGTTCAACAGGGAGCCTTGTTTTCACTACTATTAAAACGTACATACATGTTAAATCATACTGCTAACTACCTCTTGGAATTATAAGGACATTTAATATGTCCTAGAAGCTCCATACAATTTATTGCCCTTCGGATTCTAAGGGTTGCCTTAGTTCTAACCAAGTGGATGATTTTTATCTTGTACTATGAAAGAACACTATATTAACCTTAATAGAGTTTCTTGTTTCTGCAAATGAATCTGTGGAATAAATTCATAAAAGTGAAATTCCTGTATCAAAATAGTATGATTAAAATTGTTAAAACACGTGGATATGTTGCATGTTCCAGGAGCCTACAGAATTCATTTAAACAACAGTATTGAGAAAGGTCCTTCTCCCAACAATTTTTAAAATTCTTTTCTTAGTTTTACACAATATCTTTATTTTGTTTATTTGTTTTTAGGTGGTGCTGAGGATGAAACCCCATGCTTCACAGGTGCCAGGCAAGTGCTCTGACCCTGAGCCACAACCCCAGCCCTTAGACCTTTTAATAACATGGATTATAATGAAAATTCCTTCTTCTTTTTATATAGTAGGAATCAAATCCAGGGACTCATGCATGCTAGGCAAGTGCTCCACCACTGACCTTTATCCCTGGACCCTGTAATAAAAGTTTTGAATACTTTTTAATATGCCATTTAAATATGTACTTCTTTTAATTTGTGTCTAATGTTAGTGAAGCCATGATTATGTTTCCTAGTACAGAAGTGTTTAGTATTGTGTATTTATTTGTGGGAATTTTAAAAGAGTTCCATAATTTTAATGACTTTTCTAATTGATTTTTGGTGAATGATATTGATAATATCTAACTGTCAATAATTCGTACTTTCAAAAGCTTACAGCATCCCATCTTATGTACTTTGTTTCCTCTTTGCCTTTTTTACATTAAATTGTTTTGCCCCTACTCTCACCCAATATGTTCTCTTGATGAATCTTCAATTATGACTCTATTCTTTGACCTCATAACATCTCTTTATGGCTCCACGTAGCACCATAACAGTCAAGAACTCTGGATACCAGTGTAATTTGAATTCTCCTTTCCAGATTCCAGATTCACACTGCCCCCAAGCATCATTACTTTTCTGCTTCAGGAGAAACACTCCTGTAGTTTTAAGCAAGAACATGTCAGCAGTCAGAATTAGATAAACTTTGGTAAGGAAAGGACATCACTGAGTATAGCTCTGGAGTGCCAGAAGAAAAGATTCAGGAAGAAGAAACTACCTAGAGGTCCAGGAAAAAGTAAGTGTCTGGAGCTGCATTGGCAATAGAAGTCACAGTAGTCATCCTGGAGCTTGGGATATATCAAAGTTGTGTGCAGTATCTGAAAAACAAATAGAGGGAGAAAGAGAGAGGGAGAGGGGGAGGGAGTGGGGGAGAGAGAGAGAGAGAGAAAGAGAGAGAGAGAGAGATTGAGAGAAGAAAGAGAGGGAGAGAAGGATGGGGAAAGAAAGAGAAGTAGGGAGGAAGGAAGGAAGGAAAAGAAAATGAAAGAGAAGGAGGTAGAAAGGAAGCCATTTGGTCTGAAACAAGAATGCCTAACTAAGACTGCATGCAAAAAACTGCAGGTGAAATTTTAACCCAGGAGGCCAATACCAAGAACAAATACAACCATAAATGTCATTCCAAGGGATTAACCTTTTATACTTGGACTTAAAAACCTAGAGAACTACCATCTTATGTGTTGATTCAGAACCAAACTGCTTCATTCTCTCATACACTATGAGGTGTAAAGTTTCTGATGCAATTTGAAGTCATCCCTCACTTTCCTTCTAAGGAAAGTGCTATAGAAGCTATAAGAACAAAACTTATTGAATCCACTTTCTTCCCAGAATTATATACTAGAAGACCTTGGGACATTCTGGGTCTTCAACACAGATTCTTCTCCCAAGACAGATCTGTAATAGTGATAACTTTCATTAAGCTTTAACTCTTGGTGTGTTCTCAACACCCAAACACTCACACACACGACCACAAAAAGAAATAAAACCAACACTACATTCAACTTTATTCCCACTAACATATTGCACCTTTTTTTCTATTTTAAAATCTTTGAAAAGTGAATATAAATTGTTTAATAAAACATGTAAGTAATTACATGCTTTCTTTGTTATCAGGATATATTCAAAATGTTTGTTTTATACTGGTCATTACATTTACACGAGGACAAAATTAAAAAATATATAATAATAATAATAATAATAATAATAATAATAATAATTCCTCTCATATTTCACCTTGGAAGTTTGTGGGTTTTCCTTTTTTTAAGTGCTCTTCCATCCAAAATGCTCTCATAAATATCCTTTGTTCTCTTTTGTATGTGTTTACTTCATTAACATGAATGCAGGGAGACAAACCAGGATTTTTATCAATCCTTTCTGGGAACAGGAGTAGAGTTGGGCTCCTGAGTCGTCCTTGTGGGTAGGGCCTGAGAGTGGTGGTGCTTGAGGGGTAGGCAGAGAACAGGAAGAGTGGACCTTGAAACTGAAGTCCAAAGAGCTGCTACACAGATAAATTCAGAAAGGAAGTTTTTCAAGTGAACGGCTTCAATCTGAACCAGACCCTACTTCCACCCTAAACCCACTTCCACTGTTGCTCAAAATTTGAGGCTGACTTTAGGACCAACAATTGCACTTGCCTCTTTAGACACATGCACATGAGCTAAGTTCTGGACTAGTTTCCCAACCCACCAGAGGGAGAAGAGACCTTCTCTCATGGGTTGGAATCAGGGATGGATCTGTCCCTACCACATGTCATTCTTCAGTCTAAAGTGGTAGAGGCTGCACAACTGGTAGATGCCAGAAACACCACTCTGAAGGAGCAGGCCCCAAGTTCCAGTGTTTTCCCAGGCCAGGTTCACAGGGCTGCCATCTGCTGCATGTCACTGAGGCTCAGAGCTGTTAAGTAAGTTGGACTTCTGATCCTGCTTGTCACCACCATCTGCAGAAACAGAATCCAGGACATTGGACAGACAGGGCTGTCCGATTCACAGTGCCCTCTCCCCAGTTCTACCCTGCATGGCCGCTCAGAGGGCCACCTGCTCCTTTGGCTCCCAGCCTACACTGGCTCCCTGCTCCCCTCACAGGGCTGCTTGCTGGTGCTCCCGCCAGTCAAGAAAGGAGCTTTCCTGGTTTGATCCTCTGGAGGACCCTCACTGGCGCTCTCCAACCTACTCATCCACAGGGATATTCCTTTCGCATCCACAAAGAAATTCTCAAACGCACACAACTGGAAACAAACATCATACATTTCGGAACATTCTCTTGGGAACGTGGCCGGAAAAAAAAAAAAAAACAAATCAATGTTTAACGCAATGATTTGAAGTTGATTTTCTGTATTCTTTTCATGAGATGAATTAAAATGCGGGAGGCCCTTCCTGGAAACTAAAGGCAGAGACACTGAAGGCGCAGGCGCAGGTGCAGGTTCAGGCCCTCTTCTTGGCTCCTCTGCCTACTCCTGCTCCTGTGCGCCTGCATCCACACCCCTGAAGCTGGGTGATGGTGCCCTTGCTCTGCTGGCAGGGTCGCATCCATACATACATGACCCTAGCCCCGCTTTTACCTTCATCAGTCCTTTCCTCCATAAGAGAAAAATCATATCTTATGGCTGTGTTGGCTTAAAGACAATGTTAAAAATTTTACACCATATGAAACATTTTCTTTGAACTTGGAGTTTTTGTCCCCCCCCCCCCTTTATTTTTACCCCTCTCCTCTTTGTGGCTTTTGAATGAATTTATATCTACTTGCATGTGGCTTCAAAAGTAATATGAGGCCCCATCCATCTGGTGGATGAGTCAGTTCTCCTTGGTCGCCTATTCGTTCTAGGCTGAAGCAAGGTGAATTCTAAAGCCTCTCAAATGGTCTCTCCTGTGCATAGCTTAGACACAGTTTCTGCCATGAGGGCAATGAGGCAAGGATTCCATAACTGCCAAGCAGTTAAGTGTGTACTCTCTCTCTTTTTTTTTTTTTTTTTTTTTGCTTTAAACCCTGAACTTTTGGCTCTTGACTTAAGCTCTTACTCTAAGTCCCTAGGACTCCCCAGTGCAGGCCTGCAACTTGAGCCTCCAGCATAAGGAGGAACACATGTGGCAGGAGTTCACATTTGGTGGACCCTTTTATTGGGCTGGCCACAGAAAAAGGCAGGAAGCAAAGTGAAAAAGAAACTTGTCACATACTGTCTGAACAAACACAGAAGTGTTACTGGAACATCCTATCTCCAGCTGAGGGTCTCTGGGGAAAATGGTGAAGATCTCAGAGACCAAAGGTGGGTGACTGAGGCAGGCAGGCTTGTGGCCTGGTCCCCAAAGTGCCTGAGTATCTATCTTGGGGGAGCTGGAGGGTGAACTAGTACTTCTCACATTCTGAGAAGCTATTTGTTACTTCACAAACCACTCCCTCTGGCATTTTGCCAGGCACCATCCAGACTTGTTTACAGACTCTAACAATTGAGGAGCTGTTTATTTTCAAAATATTCAAGCATATAAAACAAGTGGAACTCTGAGATACATACCATTGTTTCACTACCTTTCCATCACTTAATAAGTTGTAACCATATCGTGAGATTGTGTTCACCAATTTCATATGTCCTGATTTGGATTCATAATATTTTATTTCTAATGCCTTATTGCCAGCTATTGCCCAATTTAAATGTTTGGATAGTGATCATTTTCAGCTTGTAGGTGTGTGTGTGTGTGTGTGTGTGTGTGTGTGTGTGTGTGTGTGAGAGAGAGAGAGAGAGAGAGAGAGAGAGAGAGAGAGAGAATGTACCGGAAAAACACGAAAGATGTACACTGACCAAAAAGTTAACATTTGGGTTTGAGTATAGATGTATTCCAAAATTAGGTTCATTCCTTACATTTCCCTTTAAAATACTACCCCCACTGCCTTCCTACTTATGTTGTCAAAGTGTAGTTTGCCCTCCAAAGTGAGGATAAATCAGTAAAACAAACTAGAATATATTCTAAAACTTTTCTTTGTTTGTAATTTTTAAATAGATTTTATGCATATTGTTCAGTCTCTTTCAAACTGTAAAATTTTGTCTGAGGAAAGGCCTACTTAGTTATAGACAAAGTAAAATAAGTACAGTTTTTCCTCAATGTTCGTAATGTAGCCTCTGTCATGTGAGTTGTTCCTTGGTAAGTTTCCTTCCCTTCCCTTTGCCATGTATTGTAAATTCTAAAGAAAGTTTGCACCTAACTTCCCACTATGTTCACTGCTACTTAGCCTTTCTTTAGATTGATGAAACCTAGATCATTTGGTGACCTTCAGATTACATCAGAATATGGAATGCACCTCCTAAGTCTTCACTTCTGTGCATCAGTTAACACAAAGCATGAAAATTGCTGTGAGATCTAACTTGCAGAAAAATAATCAGTGTAGCTAAAGAAATATAGAACTATTCCCAGGAGGTTCATGTTGGTTGGAACGTTTGGAGGAGGAAAAACGGTGAAGCAAACAGATGCCCTGGATGAAGATCATCCCCATCACACCTTCTTCCTGCCCATTGCTCACTACACCTCATTTGCCTTCCTTTACAACCCCATTCATGCTCCTGAGTTCCCTGAGGTGGTCTTTCTGGGAATGATGTTCACACCCCACGTTCTCAGGGTGCCAACCCTTAAGTAAACCTGATTGATTCTGAACTCTTGATTTCCAAGTATTTGCTTACCAGGGGTGAGTACATGGACTTGGATGTGGTAACACATTCACCTTTTAACAGTTTTGAGTTCACTGGGGACCTGTATCTGCATCCTTCTCATGTCATACATTCACTTTCGAGGGGCCCATCCAGTCCCTTGTCCTGAAATACCAAGCAGGAGAGTAAATCTATCCCCCACATGAATCTATTCCCCCAACTCAAGCTCTAATACTCCAATAGTGGATTCCTTTTTCTGTACTGAACACAGGCACTGGATGCACTCAGACAGCTCAACACTAAGCCTACCCTCCTTGTGGATTCCCTGTGTTGAATAATGATACCCAGAAATGTTAACAGAAACTCAGGAATCTAGGATGAATGTTCCCTCCCTCCCTCTCTCATTCTTTTTTTATTGGCATCCTTTTTCCTATTCTCCCTTTGAACTTCCCCGCCTCCTTCACCATAATCCTAACTCTAATTCTATCCAGAGACTGAACCCTTCATGCCATATTACTTATCACTAGTTAAAAAAAAAAAACTGAGATATTCCAAATCTCAAGACCAGGGCATAGAGAGAGAGAGAAAGAGAGAGATCGAGTGATAGAGGAGAGAGAGACAGAGAGAGAGAGAGAGAGAGAGAGAGAGAGAGAGAGAGAGAGAGAGAGAGATTTTCAATGAGTTCACTGCTTAGGGTCAGAGTAACAGATATGACCCACATTCCTAAATATATTTTAAGATTTTCACTTATAACCCCATGTGGCAGTTTATCAAAGCTACCACATCTAGCTTTCTAGCTTATGTGTGAACTTTCTGGACTATGAACATTGACCAATCCAGAAACAACAAGTGAACTGTGCCACTAGTCCCCAAATTTCCCCATTTTGCATTGTAATGCCTCTCTTCTCTATAGCCAATTTTAGCTAAATGTAAACTGATTTATGCATTCCTTCCTCACATTTTCATGTTAAGAATACTTTTGGCTCTTAGGCCTGGTATACATATTTCCAGCCACACTCTACCCTTGCTGCTGGTAGTTGTGGAACTTACCTTAGGACCTGCCCCTTTTCTGGCTAGCATCTGGCATGGCCCAATATGGACAGTGATTTCAGGGAACCTTCTTTAAAGGGGTTTTCTTTAATATCACCCTCTATGTACGCATTCCCCTTTCTAGGGGGAATGATGTCTGCATTCACTGTCCTCAGTACATGTTCCTCAGGCAAGTGCACTAAGAATCACACCAAAGTTTGATGAAAGAAGAAATTCTCACTAGGTTCCTAGTGGTTCACATTAATGTCATAGCATTCACGAACTCAAGATGCCTTGTGTAATCTGAACTCAACTAGGCCCAGGCTCATGCTGTCTCCACACACTGCATGGAGACTCACAGGAGAGAGACACAGTTTTAACTAAGAGCTGGGCGAGCTCCTGGAATCAGTAACTGAAGACAGCCCTAGAATATTAGAAACAACTATACCCGAAATAAAAGTAGCACCAGGAATCAGACACTATGTGGAAGGATCAGGAAGAAATCTTCCATAAGTGTATTGGGAGTGCTACTCAGGGAGCTCCTCTTCACCCTGCAGGGACTAGAGACTCAGGGTACTTAAAATCCCTCCATCTTTTCTAGAGAGCATCTCAAAGCAAACTCGTTTGAGCTGCAACAAGGATGCAAAACTGACACTAAATGGCCAGGTGGAAGGGGGAATTTTCAATCCAGGAGACCAATGGAAAATGCTGTCTTTTTGGCTGGTGAATAAGGTGACACAGTGGAGATCTCTGTTGAGACAAGAGGCAATAGGAAGAATTGTGCACTTTCTATCTCAGTGTTACTGACCCTGGGAAATGTTCTCTTTTGTCTTCACCTGAACTACCAGGCCCAGGGGTGATCACTGTTACCTCAGTATTGAGCCTCAAATTGACATTTGAAAGGAGGGGGTGGAGATCCTTGCTATGGTTTGAATGTATCCCTGAAAGCTAATTCATAGGAACTGAATCCCCCATAGATCAGTATCTGGGAGGTGGGGCTTTAAAAATGTGATTAGGCCAGCAGGGCTCTGCCTCCATGAGTGGCTTCAGTGCCCTTTATGAAAGGGCTTTTAGTAGTGGGTCTTCACACACATGTTCCTGTGCCTTTCCATCATAAGACAAGGTACCACAAAGGTCCTTTTCTGTTGCCTGCACCATGTTCTTTGACCTCCCTGACTCTAGAACCCATAGAAAATGTGTTTATTTTCTTAATAAGTTGCCTGGTTTCTGAGATTCTGTTATAGTGACAGGAACCAAATTAAAAACAATTGTTACAATTAGGAGTTTTACTAATAGAGGGAATTATGAAAGAAAGTCACCCTCAATATATGCCACTTTGGCATAAGGATTATTTTGAACTAAAGGCATTTGAGTTTCTGAAACATCTCTTTATACCTAAAAATAGGGCTTTCCCAAATACCTTGATCATTATTAGTACTCACCCAGAAACAATTACATCTCCCTCTGATAAGAGAATTTGCCACCACACTCAAACAGACATTCTCTACAAACTATCTTAATTCCCTATTAAGGTAATTATAAGTTCTCCAATTCCACCACTCCTTTGGAGTAATTAGTTCTTTCTGTGATGCCTCCCTATACACAAAACTTAAAATTTATAAATCTGTTATGCCTTTGGTTCTGTTCAGCTGTTTCCATTTTATTTCACAGTCCCAACCAAGGCCATTGACCCTCCCAAGGCAGAGGAAAAGATTTTCTTTGTTTTCCTGGAAAGCATGGACATGTATTATTACTATCTTTCTAAGACATTATTGCATAGCTTCTGAGCCATGTCCATACTTCCCACAAGGTTCACCTGTGCACATTGCTGTGGTTCCAAACTTCCTTTCTGCATTTTTGCCTCAAATGTTAGAGAAAGTTTGTTGTGTTTCACCTTTTTTCAGCCAATAATGTCCTAACAAGTCTTGTTGTTGTGCTGCATATCTTGGTTTGGTGAAGGTTTTCTTAATGACATTTTACAGACATATCTCTCTCTGTTTACACTTTGTTTCCTCTTTCCAATGACAAACGAGGACAGAGACTGTGAAAGGCTCCACATCACATGTTTATCTGTGCCCCACAACTGGCCCTGGGGGGTTGAAACCATGGCCTGGCACCTATACACCTGATATTGCCAGCTTGCCCAGAATGTAGCCAATTTCAGACTGAAAAAGACTTCGGGGCTCCTCATGGGGAATATGCCATTCCCATGACCAGTCTCTGGCCATTCTCACATGCACACACCACACTAGAATTAGACTGAATTTGAAGGCCTGAAGTAGCTCTGATGCACACTTCTTCAGGGGAGTAACTCCTATCAGACTCCTCTTTAGATTACTAAACTGGAGTTGTCACCCTTACCACTAGGGGTGTTAATTTCCAACATTTCTGCTAAGATACAAGGCAAGGGTGGAGGGGAAGTGTTGGGGGTTTAGCTCAGTGGTGTAGCACTTGCCTAGCATGCCTCAAGTACCTGGGTTCAATCTGCAGTACTGCAAAGTGTGAATGAATGAATGAGTGAAGTAGGCAAGATGGGTGAGTGGGAGATAGGACTGATGGGCCCCCAGTTTATCTTTAAACAGCTCTCTGCCCTGGCCTCTTGGTCCTGATAAGGTGGCTGTAACTTTTCCTGTGGGGACAAGGCACTTCTTCCTTCATTCTCCAGATGTACAGCAAAAGAGGCAATTGGAGATGCTTCAAGTACCAGAGAGGGTTTTGGCTAGGGGAGGAACTGGTAGGATAGTGGGGGAAGACTGTAGTAGCCAGCTTGAGAGTAGTTGAGATGAGGGTCCAAAAGGGGTCCCCTGACCTCTCTGGGGCACCTGTCCCCTCCTGCAAACAGCTGAGGTTCACCTGGGAAAATGATGGAATTGATTTGATGGAATCAGCCAGAGGAGTGTGGGAGATCCTATGGGCAGCTGGAGATGCACATGGTGGAGTCTGCAATCTCCGTGGGCATCCCTTCCAGTAGTGCAGCTGTTTGAGGGAAGCACAAAAAGTCATGGGACAGAGCAATTTCCTTCTGTGCAGTGGCACCTCCATACTTTGTAGAAAAAAGTAATTCAGAGGCATCAGTCTTACTTGAAAAGTGAGTGGAAAGGGAGGGTTCAAGTGCTTGAAACTTTGCCACCACTGCAACACCTCAAAGACAGAGAAGCCATCAATGACTCATTTAAAATGTTAATTTGACAGAACCCCAGCTAAGTAATTAGGGAGCCCTCCTTTGAAGGTTGGGGGCAGAGTCTCCTGTCCCAAAGGGATGCATTTCTCTGACTTGCCTTAAAAGCTCTGAGATGTATGTAAAAGAAGAGGGAACCCAGACCAAGACAGAGGGGTGGCATGCAAGGAGGGCCCAGCACTGCTTCCTGCTAGCACAGCTGTTGGTGACCTGGAGGCCCTACTTTTCCCTTAGACCAGCCTGATGCATGCCCGCCTTGGGTGATACTCATCCTGCTGTCACCACGTGCAGTCCTCTGGGTCAGCAGCCTGAGACTTCAGTAATTGGGGACCCAGACATGGCCTAGAAAAAGAAAGGTTTTTTTATGTCAGAAGTGCAGGTTTGGGGACAGCCAGCGGGAATGGAAATCTCACTAGCCTCATTGACTCACCAACATTCCTGCTACCTTCTCACATTTGGTGTAAATTTACCTGCTGCACCGCTGATGGACCCAGAAGTAATGCCTTTGGCTTTGGTAAAGCCATAAACTGGGTTTGGATTTTGCAGGATTTGGGATTTTGATGCCAGCAACTGGAATCGCAGATCACTAGCGCCTTACCCAAAAGGAAAGGAGCCTGCTTTTCAGCTTAGCACTGCCTTTAGTTGCATGGAGAGAACGTTTCTCCGCACTCTGCCCTTTCCCTTTTTCTGTCCTAGGCCAGTTGGTGCAGCCTTTCCCAGGTTGTCTTTCTGGGCATTCCCATTTGCTCTCTGACCAGCAGCGTGCCCCGGATGGATGGTTTTCCCGTCACAGCACATGTTCGCACCAAAGCTGGGTGACACTAAGTCTCCTTTCTTTGCGTCGCCAGATTCTAGATAACAGAACCGTGGTTGGCGCCAAAGTGGAAGGTTGGTGCCAAAGTGGAAGTTTGTCGCTGGCAGCAATGGCTAGTTGAGGTCCCTTGCGGAATCCCAGCACACCATTCTCTGCCGCCTACTTTCTCTTGGTCTGGGCTCAGCTAGTTGTTCCGTTGGCTTAGCAAGCTTTCATTTAGAGGCGCCTGTGATTTCCATTCCTTCTCCGCCCCAGTACCAGAAGTGTCTTGATTGAAGGCTAAGCTAGAAGCCAAAGCGCTTCCCTGGGGTTCCTCCTTGGGTTTCCAGATCCTTGGAGTCCCTGCTTGTCCATGGCGAGTTGAGACTTAACACCGGAGGGCAATCCCTTAGTCGGAGCAAGTCCCGGATTGGCCATTTCTTATGTTTATTCCAGCCTCGGATTTTTAGAACTCGGGTTTAGCAGCAGCGCCTGTCATTTAAGTGGAAGCAAGTTCCGGATTGGTGAGAGCAAACTCCATTTCAGCTTTCTGGGTGATGGTTACATCGGGTACAAACGTGGGTACTGGCGAATGCCATTTTTCTGAAAGGCCAGTTCAACAATTGTCACTTTAGCACTATCCGAAGTTTCCTTTTCCTAACAAGTTTGGTTTTGCAATGGAGGGCTCCGCTTTGACTAAGTTCGGGTTTGTACCTCCCTGGGAAACCGCGATGTGGCCACCAAAGCCATTTCTCCCTTGCACCAGTTCCCTTATTTCCGCAGCGTGCAGCTGCCTGTGACTTTTGTATTCATGAAGAACTCAGGGAACACCTGCTATTGGGACTTTTAGGCATCGCCAATATCTCTGTCTTTTTAATCTTAGAAAATATAGGTTTAGGCAGAAAAGGTCTCAGATACATCCCACGGGAATATCACAATCCAAGATCACACCATGCAACAAACCATGGTTTGCAGTTTCCTTGTAGGGCTCTCTGTTTTTTTCATTTTGAAGAAATTTTTCTTTTGGTAAATTTTGCCGTGTGTTTTGTAGTGTTTTCGTGTTGACTTTTAATAATTTTATTACTTATTTGTACTTACGTAAATGTTATGCTTGTCCTAGGGATTCCCTCAGTGTTGCCCAGAAGCTTTGTGCCTCCTTGAAGGGCACCCCTTTCTGCACAGAAAAGCCCTCTTCACCATGGCTGATTTGGGGACTGACTGTCAGCAAAAGAGTCTCTGCAAAAGAGTCCAATGTAGATAAACCTCCTATTTTCCTGTCACCCTGTTTACTTGGCCACTGGCAGAGAAGATACCAGCACTCCAGGTGCTGGACACCCCCTTACTAGTTTTCACAAACCTATACAGTATAGTACTTTGAAGAAATGTGCAAACAAGGCCTCTGGCCTTGAGCTGGGCTTCACAGAGATGTCTACATTTTTAAGATAAGTTACAAATGGGCTCCATAGTAACAGCTGGCAGGGGGAGGAAAGGAAGGGGAGAAGAAGCTCTCCCCTTCTCAGGTGTTGTCCTTGAAGAGTTAACTTGACCAGAACAGTGAAAGAAAAAGCTGCTTTTATGTGAACTTTTGCAGATTTTGAACTTCTGAGCCCCTCCCCTTACACACTGGGTATGAAACTCTGAAACTCCCTGAACTCGGGGTTCAGGGGATTGATTGATTACAGCAAAGGTTGTACCCTCTGAACCTGGCTGCAGCCAAATAAAACTATTTCCTGCTGTCTTCGGTGCCTTGCCTCATTTGTCCCTAGGACATCCTGACTTGTTCCTCCAGGAGCCAGTGTGACGGTTTGTGTGTGCTGTGCCCCAAAAGCTCACATGTGAGACAATGCAAGGTTTGGAGGAGAAGTGATTTGGCTTTATTAGCCTTAATTTAATCAATGAATGAATCCCTGAAGGGATTGACTGGGTGGTAACTGGAGGCCCATGAGGTGTGGCCAGAGGAAGCCATTTACTGGGGGCGTGGCTATGGGGTAGAGGTCCCTATTTGGTGGGTGGAGTCCCCCAACTTCCTGCTGTGGACCAGCATGTGAGCTGCTTCCCTGTTCTGCCTGGCCCTAAGCCCAGAGGAATGAGGCCGGCCTTCCATGGACAAGACCTCTGAAACAGTGAGGCCTTAAATAAACTCTTCCTTCTATAATTGTGCTGCTTGACTCCTTTTAGTCACAGTAGCCAAGAAAGCTGACTAAAACAGCTGGGAAGCAGGGCTCCGCCTCAGCAAGGCTGGTGTGTGGCCAAGTTCTGGTGCCTGCACTGCTCCTAGCCCTACTGGGAGCGGGGTTTCTCACCAGCCCTTGGGGCAGCAGCGCCCAGCGATTTCCAGGTTGCCATTCTGAGCCAAGCGCCCCCAAACCGTGTCTCCCTCAGGAGACCTGGTGGTTTCTTGTGCAGGCGCTTTCTTGATCCTAGCACTGCAATTTTCCCCGGGCTACTTTTCATTGAGGAGGTGTTCACTGAGAGGACTGGGCTCAGTTTTTCCATCACAGGTTGTGTTTTCACCTCCTGTTTGTTTTTGTGGAGGAAGGGTAACCAAACCCCAAGAGATCACCCCTTGGTGACTGCAAAGCCAATCAGCACAGGCAGAAGGCCTAGAAAAGGGCTACTACTTGTAGTAAGCAAGGGGCACACTGGGGATGATCCCAAACTGGTGACTGGTGTCCCCCAAACAAGGAAGGCTGGGGAAACACTTACTTGGAAGACCTCAGGCCTATGCATGCAGGTATGACTTGTGACAAGTAGAGGGTGGGCAGTTTCCTGTTCATGCTCAGTTGAGAAGCTTAGGAAGGCTGGTTCCAAGATTTGGGCTGAAAGGTGCTGGGACCCCTCCTAGCCTGAAACTGTATGCAATTGAGTGAAACCTGTGGGTGCTACAACAAGGTAGGTTTGGGGATCATCATGGACTGTAAGCTATAACACCACAACTTGAGCTCCTTTTGCAACTGTTTCATTGCAGCAGTTTGAAATCCATTTCATTATGGCATAAATCACAAATCAGATCAGTAAAATGGACATTCCTCAAAAAATTGAAGTAGCCCAGAAAATAAAGGTAATGCCCCAGTGAAGCCAGGAGAATAATCTGGTGAATCAGTCATTTATTCCTGGGTGCTCCTGTGGATATTTGTTAAAGCCTCCATGCCTGTTTTGAATCTTTTCAAGGTGCTTTTGGATTTCACAAGTGTTAATATTAATGCAGTGGGAAGTATATTGGCAATGGAAAACATATCTTTCTTGCTTGGTTGGAATATAACCTAAAGGATTTTGTTATGGCACACTGATTTTCCTGAGAATTCTATAACCTTTTGCTGGGTGCTAGATGGCCCAGGAGCTTTCATTAGTTGTGCTTTTTTAGGGTGAAAGACTTGTCATCACATGTAAAAACACAGGCACAAGCTGGCACATTCCTGAGCATGTTTAGTTCCAGACCATGCTTCTTCAGACCTGGTTCACTAGTGGCAGAGGGAAGCCCTCCTGGGTGGAAAATTTGGCATTATAATGAATTTGAAGCCAGTGGCCTCCAGATTCCTGGTGAAGGGGTGTTTCCAGGCAGCTTGGACAATGGCAGCTGCTAGATATAGCCAAGCCCTCCTCCTGCCTTGCTTGGAATTGCCAGCTCTAGTCTCAGGAGTCCCACTCATTCATCCTTGAGGACCAAAGCACCTGAGGTGCCACCTCAGGCTCCTGGGTCTTGTGTGAACTAGGGTCAAATCATGTGATGATATGGGTCTTCCCCCACTTTGGACAGTCTCTTTTGCTTCCTTAAAAACCAGAGAGGAGCCAGCCAACAACAGCAGACCAGTGGTATCCCAAGTTTCTGGCTCAGGGACTCCAGGCTGAGTGAGTACAAAGCACACCTGCCCAGGGTCCATCCCACACAGTCCTCATTACCACTAAGCATCCACCTCTCATGTGCAGACTTCCAGCTTAACCAGGTCCTCCACCAGAACTATAGCAAAGTTTCTTCAAAGTCCCTGTGTTGGCAGTGATGGAGCAATAATGGATACTTGCCCAGCTTTAAGTGGCCAATCCACTGCAGCTCCATGGCATGCGAATCAAGACGGTTCTCTACTTGTATATGTGTACTTCTGCTGAATAAAACAGAACAGTGTCCAGTAACCAATCATTCCTATGCATGTACATGTAAGCTGGGATTTTAAAAACAATAGCCTCAACTTACCCCATGAGATTTGGCTACCAAAGGAGCTTCACAGTCAAATATATACTCCAAACATTAGGTAAAAATGTTTTTGGATTATTGTATTGCTAATAAAGAGTCATTGAACTGTACTCCAAATTCTTCCTTGCAAGAAAGCCATAACCCAACCCACTATCAGGAGTTGGGCGCAGTGGTGCATGCCTCTAATCCCAGCGGCTCAGGAGGCTGAAACAGGAGGATCAAGTATTCAAAGCCAGCCTCAGCAACTTAGCCAGGCTCTAAGCAACTCAGTGAGACCCTGTCTCTAAGTAAAATAGAAAAAGGTGAGTGTGGGGGCTGCTGGGGATGTGGCTAAGTGCCCCTGCCCTGGTGCCAAACAAAAAGAGAATGCCTACGGGGCCACCATTCTCTTGGTGAAAGCAAAGAATATTACATAAATCCTTCTCTTTCCAGTGAGAGGTCTTATTGATGTCAATACTAGAAATAGTTGAGAAGGAAAGCGAGAAAAAATTGGGGGAAATAATTCCTTTCCATTGCTTACTGATAGTTTTTCTTATCTGTACCTCCTGAGAAATAAAGTGCAATAAAGTAAATTAAAGACTTTAAATAATGGCATTTCAGTGTCCCTAAAATACATCTGTGTCACACTTCCTAGCCTAGGTCTTCTTTGGAGAAACTCACTAAAATATTCCCTGAAATACTGAAAATGCAAAGTTACCCTTCAATGGAGCGCAACACATGGGAAAAAAGTAGTACTTTGCAATTCACAACAGGGATGTGTATGGTTCTTCAATATTAGAACCCACATCAACAGAGGCCACACAGAGAAGTGTGACTGCAAATGGAGAAGAGGATGTGCTGGAAACTGGGTCTATCTAAATGTCCTGACATTTTGCAGCAGTCCCAAAGGACGAATCATTATCTCTAATTTTCACTTCCTGATATCTTTGATATTGTGCTGATCATCTATTTTATGTCAGTGTTCTCCTTGCTTCTCAGAATGCAGTGGGTGCTCTCAATTCCATTCCCTGTTGACCCTATTGACCCTATTAAGGTTCTGGCACCTTAGCCAATTAATGGATGTAGGGATTCCAAGCAAGACCCAGTCTCAAAAAATAAAAAGGGGTGGGGACTGGTAGTAGCTCAGTGTCATAGCGCACCTGATTTCAATCCCCACTATCAGGAGGAGGTAGGGGAAACTGCACTCTTATGACCTGATGGCAGATTGATAACCACCCCCGCAGGACTTTTGACAGAATCAAAATTACTGAGCGTGAAAGGCAATGGAGTACATTCCTTAAAAAACAAAGGAAGACATGAGAATAGAAATAAAACGAACTGGGTGGGACTGAAAAAAAAGACAAAAATATACAAAATGCATAAATACTTAAACCAAAGCAGTATGTAAAATCAGCATGATGGCTCATGCCTACTGTAATCCCAGCAACTTGAAAGGCTGGGGATCATAAGTTTGAGGCCAGCCTCAGCAATTTAGTGAGCCCAGTCTCCCAAGCAACTGAGCCAGAGGATGTCTTAATAAATAAATAAAGATTTTAAAACCACGTTGTAAAAACGAAAGGGATATGAAATGAGCAAAGCCACGGCATTTTTTTTTTAAAGAAAAGGAATAAAAAATAAAATCGAGAAACCAATTCATTCTTTGAAGCTACAAAATTCTGAGAGTGATTCTAAAATCGTACATGTCATTTCTAAAAGCTGAAATGGATAAAAGTCTAAAGTTATGGAAGGGAATGTGTAATAGGACGAATACAAACGTTTGAAACAGAAGAAAACGGCAAGTAATAGGCGACCTGAAACGTTACAGAGAATCGTCAGGAGAAAGAGAATTTTTAAAAACTGACAAAGAACAACTAAAGGCAAATCTCAGTGCGTTTTGATTTCCTAGTGAAGTTGTTTTGTAACCCAGAATCTTTTCACAGAGTAAGATCCCAGCGGCTCCTTCTCCGACCTAAGGCTGCCTCGCTGCCAGAGAAGGATGGGCAGCACCCCCAGGCGTTGAGAACTCGGGGCGAATCCACCAGGAGGGCTGAGGAAAGCAGGTGCGGGTTCCACCAGTTGGAGGAGACAGGTCGGGAACTGAACCAGAGCCGGCTGGAGGGCACTCGGAGAGACACTGGTCCGCAGAGGTCTGGAGTTTGGCCGCTTGTCGCCAGGGTAGGGGGTGGGGGGCTGCGTCCTTGGCAGTGAAATCTGCTACAGCTTCACTACCTCGGGCTCTTCCGCAGGCTCCTCCCCATCTGCCTCCAGTTTCTGGCGTCGCAGCTTCCCGGCCTCGGATGGTTCCCAGGAGCTCTGTACTCCCGCGGAATCCGTTTTGTAGGTGGCCCCAGCGCCCCCGCCAACAGGACTGGAGAGCCGCTCCCAGTCGAAGTCACAGTTGTCACCGGGAGAACTCTCCTAGGACAAGGCCACCAGCTTCTAAGCACAGGAGGAGGTCGCGCCTCTGGCGCCACCTCCAGGGAATCCCAAGCCTGCTTCACAGGGCCCAGAAAATGAGGCTCCATCGCGTGAGCCTCAGAGAAGCAGGACAGAAGCCTCTGCGCTGATGGAGAGAGGAGGCAGAGCCTCCCACCATCCCAAGTATTTATGTCCTCTAGGCGGAGGGCGGAGACAAGCCAGAGAGGCTAAAACGCAGTGACAGCAAACTCCAGGAGCTCAGTAGACTAAAACAATAGGAGAGAAATTTAGGTCGCACATAAAACGGAAACGATTAAACGCTACGGGAAAACGTAGCGAAATAAACAAAGGAAATCAACGGAGCTGAAGGGAACTGAACTAAGAAATCCAGAGCCGGCTCTGCGGCCGGCATCACTGTGGTGGTTGCACAAATCGCCTCCTGCCCGTTTTTGCAGTATCCTGCCAGCATTGCACCTGGCCGCTGTGCGGGCTCCGGCTCTCTTAGACCCACAAGGGTGTCCTGTTTCTGGCACCAGTTTCCTATCGAGCCGTGGCATTTCTCCTGGCTGGGCCTGTGGATGGAGCTGCTGCACCCTCTTCCAAAGCTCTTGCTTCTCCGTGACCAACCGACTAAAGGACTAAACGCAGCCCAAAGCGGTGTTCTTTTGACAACAGCAACGCCCTTCGCTGGAGCCTGGTGTCTCCTGCGCCACTGTGTCTGGGTTCTCAAGCCGCTAGGCACAGGTCTCATTGCCAGGAGACCTAGGGGCCAGGCAGTGATTGCCGTCCCTTGTAGGTTCAGTTTCCCTTCAGCTCGGTTTATTTCGGTTTGTTATTTGGCTACGTTATCCTGTCGCGTTTAATCCTTTCGGTTTTCTGTAGGAGACTCCACCCGCCAGAGAGCAGTGTCGACCCAATAGCCACGCCCCCAGGGAATCCCTTCCTCAGACCACACCCCACCTGCCTCCTGAGTCCATCTCATCAGGGATTCCTTCACCCAGTAAATCAAGGCTAATTAAGCCCAATCATTTCTCCTCTAAACTTCGCATTGTCTCACACGTGAACTTTCGGGGCACATCACATAAACACAGGCTCCTGGAGGAACAAGTCAGGAGGCACAAAGATTTCCAGACTGCAGATGGCCATTGTTGATTGCCCAGTTTCTGGTCAAGTAAGCCAATCTAATCAATTCTCCTTTGATAATCATACTTCCTGTTGATTCTTTTCCTCTGGAGACCCCTGACTAATACAAAATTTCCTTCCCCAAATTTTGGTACTGAGTGATTTTCATGGTTATTCACATCTATGTATTTTCTACTTTACCTTGTGCTTTTTTCCTTGATCAGAAAATTATTTGAAATGCTTTTTGCTTTCTACAAATGTGTGAATTTTTACTTCCCCTTCTTTATTATTGATTTCTAGCTTCATCCCATTGGGTGTTTAGAAGACACTGACAGCTATCTTTAAAATGTTTTTAAAAATCTCCATTATGGGTCATAAAAACCTTTCATGAGGGATTATAACCTAACCTACATCAAAGAGCCCCAAGTCTTCCTCTTATATTGGTGACTCATTTTTCAAGATACGAATTGGGCAGAATCAGATATGAGTAGATCAATCAGACTAAAGCACCAGATCTGAAAACCAAAACTCATTTTCCATTTTTAAATTGGTTTTTGGAAGTATTTCTACCCACAAGTATTGTACCCTGCAGGCAGAGTTCAGGAAGAAAAAGGGTTACAATCAAAGCATGTTTTGAGAATCTGGGTATTGTGCTGACAACCCTGCTAAAGCCAGAAGAAAAATATCTATTTTTCAGTGACTTGTATGGAGCAAGACAGCCTCCCAATTACACAAACTAACAGATTTTTGGTGTTATTGTTAATCTCATTAACTGAACTTTGTGATGGGATTTCCTTTTAGGATTAAAGCCAAC
Source organism: Callospermophilus lateralis (assembly GCF_048772815.1). Taxonomy (NCBI): domain Eukaryota; kingdom Metazoa; phylum Chordata; class Mammalia; order Rodentia; family Sciuridae; genus Callospermophilus; species Callospermophilus lateralis. The sequence continues at coordinate 210,699 of NW_027513048.1, forward strand.
ACCACCCAGGTTCCCAGTCTGTGGTTAGAAAGTCCCTGGAAGCCAGAGGGTTTTAGGAACACCCAAACTGCTGCCTGCTAAGTCCCACATACTTGGTGGTGCCTGATGTGAGGCCCATAAAGCCATGGAGCCGCGTTTTCCCTGCTGTGTGACACAGGCTTGGAATTCTGCAGAGCAGACACCAAGGCTCCAGAGGCCTCCAACCCTGAGCTCAATATGTCCTGGGCCCTTGCCACTGCCCTTCTACACCCACCCAACAGATATCTCCTATGACTGCCAAGACTTCCATGGTGACCTGCATTCTACACCCCGAGGGCTTCTTTCCTAGCATAGGTCAAAAAAAGGTGACTCTCCCAGAGAACACAGCACCTTGTGCCAGGACACAGAGCCTCCTGTCCTGGACCAGGAGTCTGTGAATAAGAAGAAGCCCCAGGCGCCCCCAGAAAAGTCGGGAGTCTCGCAGGTACCCTTCTATTGGTTGCTCGCTGGAGCTCCCTTTTTGTGTTCTAGGTGCACAGGTGAGGGATGTCTGCAGCCCAAAACATCTGGTAGTGGTGACCCTTGTAAGAAGCCTCTTCCTCCTGCCCCTGCCAGCAGCCAGGGGACTAGCCAAGGCTGTTGGGAGTGGAATCCGGGCTTTCTGCACAGGACTCCCTGAGGCTGCTTGAGTCTGCCACCTTTGAAACCCAGGAGCATTGAGAATTCCCCTGCAACTCTTGTTTAGAAAAGCATTTTGGAAGGAATCATGTTTTCTCAATAAAATTGTGCCAAATTGTGAATTTCTTTGTTGTATAGTCCTCCTGTTGGGAATGTTAGGGAAAGTGGAGGCTCAGACTGCTGGGTGGTAAGAGACCATGTCCAGATTTAAGAGGGTCAAGTCTGTATCTAAGAGGGCCCTCCCTCATTGTTCTTGCTTTGATTATTGGCAGGGTGTGTTAGTGGCTTTTCCTAGATATAAGTGGGTTAGACAGGTAACTAGTATACCAGGGGTTTCACATGCTGTGTCTCCAAGCAGATACACAGCAGCCTTGAGCACCCAGCTTGAGAAAAGATCTTCCTGTGCCACCCTGTCCTCTGTTTCCTCTAAGTGTATCTCAGGGGTGCTCCTGCCATATTGCAGGATTTAATCTCAGTCATAGTTTTAGATTTGTTCTAGTTTTCTTCTTGTTTCAGCCTTAGTAGGCATTGTTAATGTTAGCATTCATCCAACTTGATAGGCTTAGGAGTTGCCAATGATTAAGAGGCTTCTGGGTATGTCAATGAGGGTGTGTCTAGGAATGATTGGCATGTGGGATAGCCAACTGAAGTGGAGTCCCTCCCTAATGTGGTCAGCACCATCCAATAAAATGGTGGCTTGGATGGAATAAAAGGGGGAAGAACAAGGCAGCTGCACCAGATACAACAGCAATTCTTCTAGAACAGGTTCTTCTTGATTGCTGCTGCCATCACTTGAGGATATCCGACTCTTGCTTCTTCACTCTTCCAAAGTAGGCTCTGCCATTGATTGTCCAGGGAGTTTCTGGAAGCCTTTTGTTACAGTACCTGAGAGCACTATTGATTTCTCTTGTTTCCTGGGGCTTCAGCCACTTTTGCACTTTTTCCACTCTATAGCCTACAGACGGCCATTGGGGACTACCCAGCTTCTGGTCAATTAAGCCAATCTAACAAATCCCCTTTTTATAATCATACTTCCTGTTGATTCTGGTCCTCTGCAGAACCCTGACTAATACACCTTCCTGGTCACTGTTCCTGCTTCATCCCATAAATTCCTGTACAGTGTTTGTCATTGTTATTTATATTAATGTATTTTCTACTCTCTGTTGTGCTTTTCTTTTTGATCAGAAAATTGGTTGAATTGTTTTTTGCTTTCTACAAATTTGTGAATTTTCACTTCCCTTTTTTATTATTGATGTCTAGCTTCCTCCTATTGGTTGTTACAAAGACACTGACAACTATCTTTAAAATATTTTTTAAAAATTCTCCACTATGGGTCATGAATATCTTTCATAAGAAACTTGACATAATGTGCTTCAAAGAGCCCCAAATCTTTTTATTATATTAGAGATTTGTTTTTCAAGATATGAATTGGGTGGAGTTGGGTATGAGGTCATAGATCAATGAGATTGGGTATAAGGTCATAGATCAATGAGATTTTAGCATGAGATCTGAAACTCAAAACTCATTTTCCCATTTTTAAATTGCTTTTTGGAAGTATTCTTAGTCACAAGTATTCTACCACTCAGGAAGAGCTCAGGCAGGAAAAGGGTTAAACCAAACCATCTTGAGAGAATCTGGGTATTGTGCTGACAACCCCGAGAAAGCCAGAAAACAAATGTGACTTACATGTAGCAAAATGGCCTCCCAATTACAGAGACTAACAGATGATAGGTTTTTATTATTGTTGTTGTTGTTGTTAATCTAATTCATTGAGTTTTGTGATGGGATTTTCTTTTAGGATTAAAGTGAGGTTCCCAGTCTGTGGTTTGGAACTCCCAAGAGGCCAGTGGAGTATAAAAATGCAAAAGGTGCTCCCTGCTAAGTCCCACATACTTGGTGGTACCTGGTGTGAGGCCCACAGTGCCAAGGAGCAGCACTTTCCCATCTATGTGCTACCGGCTTGGAATTCTGCAGACCAGACGCCTGGGCCCTGGCTACTGCCCTTCTATATCCACCAAGAGGATAGCTCCTATGACAGCCAAGACTTTGACTGCAACCTGCTTTCCACACTGCAAGGACATCTTTGCTGGGAACAGTCTGAACAAAGTGACTTTCCCAGAGCACAAGGTACCTTGTTCCAGGATACAGAGCCTCCTGTCCTGGACAGGGTGTCCACAATCCAGACCAAGCCCCCAGTGCCCCACCATCGACCACCAGCTGGTGCTCCCTTTTCGTGTTCCTGGTGCACCTGTGAGGAAAGTCTAGAGCCCAAGACCTCTGCTGATGGTGATCCTTGTAAGAGACCTCTTTCTCCTGCCCCTGCAAGCCACCATGGGACCAGCCAAGGCTGTTGGGAATGGATCGGTGCCCTTCTGCGCAAGACTCCCTGAGGCTGCTTGAGTCTGCAACATTTGGGGCCCAGCAGCGCTGAGATTTCCCTTGTTTGGAGGAGCATTTTGGAACAGATCCTGTAACAGTAATGCTTGTGAGTCTGCTTCTATACCACGGAGGCTTCAGAGCTATTATGCATGTTTCTTTTATTTTTCCTCAATATAATTGTGCTAAAATGTGAAATTCTTGGGTGTAGTGTACTCCTTCTGGGGATTGGGCAAAGAGGAGGCTCAGAACACTGGGGGGTGAGAGACCATATCCAGATCTAAGAGGGCCCATCCTCCTTACTGTTGCATTGCTTATTGGCATGGTGGGTTGGTGGCATCTTGTGGCTACAGGTCGAGTAGACAGGACACTTGTGAATTGGATGTTCTACAAGCACTACATCTCCAAGCAGATACAGAGCAGCCTTGAGAACCCTCATGAGAATAATCTTATGTGCCACCCTATCATCTGTTTCCCCCAAGGCTATTTCAGGAGTGCACTGATACCTTGCCACCTCTGCCTGTCTTTCTTTCAAACCCACCTACAACCTTCTTCTTGGGACTCAGAGTCTGCCCAGGCAGTTAGGATTCAAAGGAGTCAAGAAGCTAGAGTAGAAGATCAAGTCCAGCCAGGGGAGGGCAGGCCACTCCCAGTCTGGATCTCAGCTGCCACTACACCCTTGACTGCACTCACTTTGAGGCCTCTCAACAGACCCCAGTAGCTAGTCCTCCAAACTCTGGGCCTAGGTATTCACCCATTGGCATAGATCTTCCAGAAGACTTCACCCAGAATATTTTGCTGCCAGGGGACTTCCAAGGAACTCTACTAAAGCTGGCCTTCTTGGGTTTTAAAAGTTTCAACTTGAAATCGTACTCTGGTTTTTACAACCTTATCAGATACATCCTCAATACTTTTAGATAACAAATACATCCCCAGTAGTTTTGGGTTCTTATTTTGACACATGATCTAGTGCAGTTGCAGAAGCTTCTCTTGAATTTGTAATTCTTTTGCCTCAGCCTCCTAGGTCACTGAGATTACAAGCCTGTACTACCCTGACACGTATTGCAAGATTTATCTTTACAATTAATTTAATATTCAGGGAGCTGGAGTACTGTTTCTCAGTGATATTTTACAAAATATCAAAATGGAGCTAAATTTTTGCTCCAGTGAAATAACTGAAAAAGGACAATTACATAAAGTAATTCTAATGAATATATTGCAAGTGATTCTGCTCTGCTAAATGTGCTAATGTCTTTAGTATATAACTCTGGGAAGAAAGTGGATTCAATAAGTTGTATTTGATAAGACTCAAAGCAAGGGATACCTTCCATTTGCATCAGAAATATTACACTCTGTAGTGTATAAGACAATGGAGCAGCTTGGGTTTGAATCAACACATGAGATGATATTTCATAGGTTTTTAGATCCAGATATAGAAGTCTAATCCCTTGGATTGAAATTTATGTTTGTATTTGCACTTGGAATTGGTCTCCTGGGTTGAAATTTCACCCTGAGCTCTTTCCATATAGTCATAGTTTGGCGTTCTTATTTCATCTATAAGGGCTCCCTCTCCCTACCTTTCTCCCTTCCTTCTTTCCTTCCACCTTTCTATCATTCTTTTTCAGATACTGCACACAACTTTGATGGATCCCAAGCTCCAGGATGACTACTGTGACTTCTATGGCCAACGCAGCTCCAGACACTGGCTTATTCCTGGACCTCTACGTAGTTTCTTCTTCCTGAATCTTGCCCTCTGCTACATTATCTTCTAGCAATCTAGAGCTGTATTCAGTGATGTCCTCGCCTCACCAAGGTTTCACCTAATTCTGACTGCTGATATGTTCTTCCTTTAAAATTACATGAGTGTTTCTCCTAGAGCAGAAAAGTAATGGAGGCTTGGAGGTGGTATGAACCTGGAATCTGGAAAGGAGAGTTTAGATTACTCTGGGTATCCAGAGTTCCTTACTGTTATGGTGCTAAGTGGAACCATAAAGAGATGTTATGAAGTCAAAGATTTGAAATCATAATTGAAGATTCAGTAAGACAACAGATTGGCATGAATAATAGGGAAGAAAAAAATAGATATGAATGAGGTAAAGAGGAAACAAAGTACATGAGAACTGGACACTTAATGCTTTTCTACATACTAATTATTGATAATTAGATATAATCAATGACATTCACCCAAAATTAATTACAAAAATGCTCAAAATTACAGAACTCTTTTCATATTCCCTCAGACAAATATATAATACTACAAGCTTCTTCAGTAGGAAAGATAGGCTAGCCTCACTAATGTTAGACGTAAGAAAAGTAAAAGAAACACACATTTATATGGCATATTAAAAAGTACTAAGGGGCTGGGGAGGTGGCTCAAGCAGTAGCGTGCTTGCCTGGCATGTGCGGGGCGCTGGGTTCGATCCTCAGCACCACATATAATAAAAGATGTTGTGTCCACCGAAAACTAAAAAAAAAAAATATATATTAGAAAAACAATTCTCTCTCTCTCTCTCTCTCTCTCTCTCTCTCTCTATCTATCTATCTATCTATCTATCTATCTCTCTGTCTATCTCTCTTTAAAAAAAAGTGCTAAGAATTTTTATTACAGGTCTAGGGATGTAGGTCAGTGTTGGAGCACTTGCCTAGCATGCATGAGTCCCTGGATTTGATTCCTACTTTATAAAACAGAAGAAGAAAATTTCATTATAACCATGTTGTTAAAAAGTTAGCAAAAATATGTTCTTCAAAACTGGTTGTTTTGTAGGATACTTGAATATGCAACATAGCCATGTGTACTAACAATTTTAAACACTTTTTGACACAGGAATTCCATTTTAAAAAATTTATTCCACAGATTCACTCCCGAAACAAGAAACTCTATGAAATAAAAGTGTTTTTTTCATAGTACAAGATAAAAATGATCCATTTAGTTAGAAAGAAGGCAACACTTAGAAACCAAAAGGGAATAGATTGTATAGAGGTTCTAGGACATATTAAATGTCTTTATAAGTCCAAGAGGGAGAGAATACTATGGATTTTGCATCTATGTACATGTTTATAGTGATGAAAACATGGCTTCCCATTGACATGGAATCATGAAGATTTTAAATCTCTAAACCAACATAATGATGCTACACAATTTTACAGATTTTATGTAGGACCTTCAATCTTTCACTTTCATTTCTTTCTGTGTCTTCCTGGAAATTATTCTAATGAAATGAAATTTAAGTAATGACTTTTTTAGCAAAATATTTGTAGAGTCACAAAAACTACAAAAATATACTGAGATTTTAGTCTGCAAAATGGATGCAAATGATATCCAAAGTAATTCAATTAAGAAGCTTATTAAATTATGAAATGGATACAAAAGATACTGAAGATTATTAAAAGACAAACTTTTAAATCATACAAAGATTAATTAAGGTTAGTTAAAGATTAGTTACATAAAGGTGTCATAGTACAATTAAGTGGGGGTCTAGTCAGGAGATACCTTCTTCTCTTCCTGCTACATTTTCTAACTCAGACCAAAGCACTTGGCCTCTCCCTGTGCTACTTATCAAAGGCTTAGCCTTCCTCAGGCTGTGGAATTGAAACATAACCTGTGGCCCTCTGCCTGTTGCAAGAACCCACCCTGACTTTTGGCCCTAGGCACACTTGTAGCTTCAGGGACTCATTCCTGCACTGGAAATCCAATGAATATAGTAAATTAAAAATCATATCCCTTCACTATGGTTTTAAGACAATATGTTAATATTATGTATCAGATGTTATATTAGGTATGAGAGTTAATTGTTTTCTTTCAGTTTTACAAGAAATGAAAACAATTTTGTAGGCCCCTAAAGTATTGTAAGGCCTTAGATTACTTTGTCTAGTGGGTGGGTAAGACCTGCATGGTATCCTAGGGATTTGTGTTAGCAGCAGCTGGGCTCTGGCTCTAGAGGGGCCAAATTATAAACCCACTTTAAAGCAGAATTCACTTGGTCCTGCATGTTTAAGATGAAACTTTGTGAGGGAGTCTATGCTTTTTTGTGTTTTCATAGACTCCCAATGATAAAAACTCCTCCTCCTCGGATCTTTGTGACAAAAATTTGACAGTAAAACCCACACTGTGGCTTCTTTCTCTCAAACAGAGATTTCTTTAGGAATCATTTTCAATTCAAGATCATGAGACTCTTGATTGTATTTCAGGAAAACAATACCATATAGAAAATAAACATAATCTCCTAGGAGAGTCTTAAATTTTTTAAAAAAGGGCTGGGTTGTGACTCAGTGATAGAGCACTGCCCTAGCATATGGGAGCCCTGGGTTAGATCCTCAGCAGCACATAAAAATAAATACATAAAAATATAGTTATTAGGTCCAACTATAACTAAAAAATAAATATTATTTTTTAAAGCATAATTCCTTTCAATGTAAGATTTTGAAATAGAGTTAGTGATTGTGAAAGTCAGCCAGCTTTGTGTACTACCTCTATGCAATTGATCATTATCAATCCCTAAAATGTCTGTAATTCTACTACTCCATCATTTATACTACTCAGAAGGTTGAGGCAAGAGGATCACAAGTTCCAGTCTAGACTCAGTAATTTAATGAGGCCACAAGCAACTTAGTGTGACTCTCTCTTAAAAGATAAAAACAGCAGAGGATGAAACCCAGTGTTAAGGTATTCCAGGTTCGTTCCCAAGTACCAAGAAGAAGAAAAAAAACAATTGAATGTCAGTTTTTCTTTTCTATTAATTTATTCTGCTAGCATTATTTTTTATCATGTGCTATGCTATGTATTTCTTCCCATGATTATCAATACTGATAGCATAAGTTGTATAAAGACTTAGAGAGTTCTAATTTTGTTTTATGCAAATTTAACCAAAGGAAAGTACAGCTAATTATTTGGCTAGGCTGTGTATGTGTGTGTGTGTGTGCGTGTGTGTGTGTGTGAATGTGTGTAAAAACAATGAAACTTCCTCAAAAATGGAAAGATGTCCCTTTTTGTACATCTACTTTTGTAACGTATAAAATCTCCCAAGGTCTGGAAACTTTGGGCAGTGGCATATATAGTCGTGTCTCATTGTGTTTTTTTTTTTTTTTTTCTTTCTTCCCCTTGGTGGTGCTGGTGATTGAAACAAGGGCTTCACACATGGTCAACAAGGCCTCTACCCCTCACCTCCATCTCAAATTTTTTTTTGAGATAGGAACTTGCTTATTTACTGTGGCTGACCTTGAACTTGTTTCCCCCTTTTCTCAGACTCTAAGTCCTTGGGACTACAGGACTGAGCCACTATACCTAGCTTCCTGCCTTTCTTTATCATGGAGCCTAATTCTCCAGTTGTTCTCAAGTTTCAAAAAAATCAACAAGGAGAGGGAGAGGATGAAAAGCTGATTTAGACTTTAAGTCTTTAAAGTGAGGGTGATCACATGGCATGTTTCTCTATGTCTGAACCATAAAAACACTCAAACTCCTCTTCCATGCCATGGACAATTAAACTGAGGAGAAACACAAAGCAAACAGGTCTAATCCCACTGTTCAGGAAGACCTAGCACCTAAACCCCTCTAAATCCAAATCCCCTTAATCTAAAGCCTACTGCATTTCAGGGAACAGGAAAATTTAAAAGTTCATGTCCATCCTAATGAAGACATTTACTTCCCTTAAAGCTCAGCCCAGTGTATAGTAATTTATTTTCATTTTTTGCTACAGGATGTTGCTCTGTTGTTCAGGGTGGCTTCAAAGTCCTGGGCTCAAGCAAGGTTCCTGAGTCTGAGCCTCCTATGTAGCTTGGACTACTGGTACACATCATAGCACCCTGCTGATGATAGTTGGCTAAAGCAACCTGAGCAAACTGATATTTGCTATGTGACCCCACTGTCGTGAAGGGCAAAAGGTGCAACTTATGCAGTCCTGGTGGAGAAACAAATAATGTCCATGTGCTTCTGCCATTTTCAATGCTTTGTTCACTCACTCATATCACTCAATATAATTTTACTCTATAGGTTCTTAATCAAGGAACTGACAATCCTTAATGTTAGGCACTGCAATAAACATAATCAACTCACAGTAAACAATCTAGATTAATTCTAAGCACTGAAAACACACTTAATCATGACAGGCTCATGAAAGACACTCCCTGTGCATGCTAAGCTGAAGTGTCAAATCAAACATCTCAAGCCTTGGGCTCTAAGTCCAGCACATGCACACTTACTCTGACTGTGGAGGTCAGATCAGGAACCAAGGCAGGCTTCTCCTAGGGTGGAGCTGATGTCTGGCAGAGGAGGCAGTCATAGGGAAAAGTTCTTTCTCACTAGAGTTAAGAGGCTGCTGTAGAGTCAAGAGCTGTGAGCACAATGCTGTGAGGATCAGGCAGATGAGAAGAGTTGGGATGTCAGTCTAGGTCCTCATCAAGCTCTCAGGCTTGTGTGCATCTGTGTCAGCTAGCAGAATATCTGTTTATTTGACCCATCATTTATACCAAAGTTGGGGGCTTCTTACCATCCTTTCAATCCCTATCAACTGCCACCAGGTTTCTCAGTGACAACACTTGCTCTGGGGTTAAACATCTGGTCTGGTTATTGCCACCCTGATTTTCTTGCTTTTGGCTCTCATCAGGGTGAGGGCAACATGGGAGAGACTCGACTCTGAGCTTGTCAGAGTAGGGAGAAGTGACTAGTTTGTGTTTGAGGGCCATACTAGAGGGCTCTGTAGGTAGGCATGCCTGGTGAGACTGCAGGTTTCAAACTGGAGGGTTAAAATGGAGTTGCTTAGGCTACTCCGCCCTTACACCCACCACTGGACAGAGCCCACCAGGGCAGGAATCTGTAACTGCCTGGACATGTCTGACCTAGAGCTGATGTCTTGGATTCCTGGTTGTCAACTCAGAAGGCCCAAAACTAGAGTTTTCATTTGGTCTCCTTTCCTAGTTAATGTAACTGGAGAACATTTAAAAGACACTTATTGATGCTGGTTCTCTCCAGAGCTCAAGAAGGTCACATTCAGTTATGAAGAAACACCAGCAATCGTCCACCCAACTACACATTCTGTTAGCACACTACCCTCATATCTCCAGAGATGCCCTTGGGTTCAGCCCATAGCTCTGAGCTGGGTAATTGTCTCCTTCTTGCGCCAGACCCACCTATACATCTTCCCACCCTGACTCACCCTCTTAAAATCAATAGACAAATAGTGAATAAAGGAATGGCTTTAATCATCATAAAAATTCAATCAGATTAGAAACTATGAAAATTCTCAGTCCATCTAAAAGAAGAGTTTCTTATCAAATTAATTACACAAAGAAGGAAGATTTAAAGTTCAAGACCAGTCTCAGCAATTTAGAGACATCTTTATTTTTTGTTTGTTTGTTTGTTGTTGTTTTGTTTTTCTTTTCTTGTGCATGTGTTTGTGTTCATGTGTGTGCATTTTCTTCTTCTGGTTTAGGAAAAAAATCTTTTTCAGTAAGGATCATCTCAGTGGGATAGGGGGGTTCATGTACAGGTTAATCTAGCCATGAGCTCTGTAAGTGTGGCAGTATATCTTGGTTCGTTGTTCATTTGGATACATTAAATGACCAAAAAACCTACATCTAAATCCTCAAGTTCAACATTCCTCTCTCCATATTTCAGAATGTCTGCCAAAATTGAGCACTTTTTTTTTTTTTAATCTATAGACCCTAATTTAGCCCCACTCTTTGGTCTAGACACACCAATCAACTCTACCATTTTAACAGTGGAATGGCAAACATTTTTTGTTTGTTTTTGTTTTTTCTGTTACTGATGACTGAACCCAGGGGTATTTAATACTGAGTTAATCCCCATGTCATTTTAAATTTTCTGTTTTGAGACAAGGTCTCACTAAGTTGCATAAAGCCTCACAAAGTTGCTGAGGATGATCTTGAACTTGGGAATCTCCTGTCTCAGTCTCTAGAGCTTCTGGGATTACAGGCATGAACCACTATGCCAAACCACATTGTTTCTTTAAAGTGACATTTTTCAGACACTTGGTGGTCCTTTGGATATGCATACCCTTGATGGCTTTGGCAGTTTCTTTGTGTTTTAAAAGTGAACACAAAGATTTGAACCTCTTGATTTGTAAGATTTTGTGGGGTTATGTGCATCAAGGCAATAGTGAGCTTTTTCACAGATCACCTTGGACAAGTTATAGGAAGAGGAGTGATTTATTTTTCAGGTGATTATATTTTCACTTGATGTAAAAAGCTTCAGGGGACATATCTAATTTTATTAAGAAGGAATTTCAACATTTTTAAAAATTTATTTATTAATTTATTTTTGTGGTAGCATTGGGAAGTGAACCCAGGGCCTCATACAGACCAGGCAAGAACTCTACTACTAATCTACAATCAAAGCCCTTCTTTGCGAGTTACTAAGATCTTTTTATGTACATTTCATCTTTGACTTTGAACTCTAACATAGCAGTCTCTGATGTGCCTCAGCACACCCTACATTTTCATTCTCCTGCAGTGGACATTCATATTGCTGCTATCCCCTGTCAACACATAATTGTCCCTATGCACCTGTGGGAGAATTTATCTAGGGCAGGTGCCCATAAACATGACTGTTCCCTCAAAAGAGTATTACTGGAATTTTGCTGAGCATTGCCAGATTGTTTTTTAGGGTGAACACTGCATTTATGTTCCAACAATAGTGTTGTGCATTACTGCATGCACACATTCCCCACAAACACTTGGAGTGACCCAGTATTCTGACATTTGCTGGGGCTTTATGGTTTTGCTTTGGTATTGATGGCCTCCTGATCCAGTTTTTTCTAATTTCTTAAATTTTCTCTTTGTGTCTGTTGCTGTGTGTTTTTGAGAGACAGTCTCTCATGTTCAGTCTTAAATATGTCTTTGCTTTTTGAACAGATTATGAGTTATCTTCATCCCTCATGCTTAAACTGAGTGTGGTCAGTTTCTATTCCTAAAGGCAAAAGGAACACAACTGTGCCTACCTTTCAGCCTGTTACAATTTCTTTTATTTTTATCAACTGCAAAAGAATGGACATAGGTTTCATTCATAAAATATACATTTTCTCCATAAAAGGTATTAAAATATTTCTGCTTTCAGGATGTTCTTATCAGGTTAGTTTTACATTTTGATTTGAGCAAAAATATGGGTAAAGAAAATGCCTTTTAAATTTTTATTTTGATATTTTACAGTTTTCCTTTCATATAAGCTGTTCAATCAAAAAATAAATTGTCTAAACAGACATTTTTACATTTTCTCTCTATATTAATTGCATTAATACAGGGATCCAGAAACCAGAGGCAGAAGTTCTGCCTTCTAAGACCTCCTCTTTCTGGTGGGTATTAAATCATATCTGAGTGACATTAGTCTGAAAGGGACCAGTTTCTGGGAGAGGCTGTGCTGGGCAGGGGTAGTTGTGTGAATGCATTAGAAACTGGACATTTCCAGGCCCTTCCTTAAGTAGATGCAGAATAAAAGTACTATTCAAGGAGACACACTTCCCACCTAAGAAACTCCCACCACACACTCTTTTCTATACTTGGATTGATTTGTTTGAGGCCAACAGCGGGCCTCTTTGCATTGCTCTTCCTAGATACCTTCCATACCTCTGCCCACCAAAGCAAGAGGAACCCTTCTCTAAGGCTCTGATATCAAGTCCACAGCACAGCTCAGAATCAGAGCTTTGTCACCCACCCCTTGCAGCACCCTTCCATCCTCTCTTCTCTCTTCATTCTGCCTACTGTTGAGCAAGTGAACCAAATATTTATGAGGACCTGTAAAAACAACATCAATTGCTTATTAGAAAGTAAAAAAAGAAACATGTGTAAGAGAGAAATCTTAGATTTGTCTGAAAGAGGAGAATAAATAGAATCTCTCATATTGAACACTCAGTATTCCTAGGACTCAGTGGTCATGGGCCAGGGTTAAAGATCAGCATGTTTCTGGGCAGCCTGTCTCCAGGACTACATGAATGTGACCAAGAGAAGCTGCCAGGGTAGGCGACTTCATGGTTGCTTTGCAGCATGTCACTCTCCTGAGGCTGAATTTGAGTTCTTCTGTGTCATGGGCATAGAGTTCCAGGGAGGCAGGCAGGAGGAACTAGGCATGTTTCTTAGTATCTGGGCTGCAGGCAACTGACTACATCAAGGGCAGGCCCAATATAGCAGCCCCCATGGCCTAGATATCAGTTCCCACTAGAAATGTAGGCTGTGCCAACAGGGTTCTTCCTAGCTTAGGATAGAAGGGGAGTAGCCATGGCCTAGAATCTTCTGAGCTCAGTGTCAAAAGCAACTGGGATCTCAGTGTCATCTCTGCAGGATCCAGAGCCTGCTTCACACAGGAGTAAATGGTCCATGATGATTTTGGCCTCTAGATCAGGAAAAACAGTGTTAGGGCTGAGAGAAGTGGCAAAGGATTGAGTGGCTGCTAAGCATTCAGATGCTTATACATGGCTCTCTTGCACAGTCTTAACGTAGAGTTCATTATGTTGGGTGATGATGGTACCCTTGGAGGCAAGTTGCTTCAAAAGGCTGGGTCTGATGAACTTCAGTAGAAAAGCAGTCATCTTCACTCGACTATCCTGTATATCTAAGAAAAACTAATCCAAAAAGCAAAACAAAAAAAAGGAAAGCAATCATCTTGAATGCACTTATAATAAATCAAAAAATGGTATCAGTTATTCATTAGATTAAGGTTAAAATATTTTACAAAGGCTTACTTATTATGAAATGCCAGTCTCTCTGTTTCCTTTACATATGTGATATCCTATGTCACATAGCATTTCTTCAGGGCATGTACCTTCTTCTTCTACAAAGGCTTAATTCATTATTCCAAATCAAACCACAGGCTATGCTGTAGCTGAAAATGAAATTTAGGACCTCTTGGAGAGGAATGTTTGAAAGAAGATGGAGATCAATTCTCCAGTCTTCACTGGAATTCTCAGCTGCCTGTTTTGTTTCTGTACAGATGAATTTCTACATCAAAAGGACTAAGCGGAAGAGAGAGGTGGTGGGAGGGAAGGAAAGGGAGGGAGGGAAAGCTATAGCTTAAATATCAAATAACTAAATACAGTTCAGATTCAAATTCTTGTCTCAACTTATAACAGATTTAAGTGTCATTTAAATTTTCCAAGCCACAGGTGGTGGTGATTGATTAACCTCTGAGTGAGAACCAAATTGTTAATTTCAAAAAGCAGACTGTAGATATTAAGAAATCATAGAGGTCAGTCAGGCACAGTTGTCTCATACACCTGTAATCCTAGCTACTAGAGAAGCTGACACGGAAAGAGTGAAAGTTTGAGGCCTGGCTGAGTAACTGAAGGAGATCCTGTCTCAGAATGATAACAAAGGCTGGGGATGTATCTCTGTTCTAAAGTGATTCAGCTTCAATTCCCAGTACTGAAGAAGATAAAAGAAAATGTAAACAAAGTGACAGTTCCTGAGACATAATACGACTAATAACCCTTTTAAAGTTATATTTATTCTTACGTGATTGGTACTATTATGCTAAAAACATAACCCCAATGAAGGACAAATGCATGACCATGGCCCTTTAAACATCTCCCTAATGTAAGAGGATTTTTCACATTCTTGTACCAGATCCACTTTATATTTATTTTCTTTTTGAGTAAGAGTCTTACTAAATTTCTCAGGTTGTCCTAGAACTTGAAATTCTTCCATCTCAGTCTCCTGAGTGGATGGGATTACATGCATGGCCCACTGTTGCCTGGCTATCGGATTCACTTTAAAATTGTCAGAAGTACATACATTTAGTATCTTACAGGACTACAGTCGACTGTGATTAATGATCCTTTTACTTTCAATGTCATAAACTCTGCATTAGTATTAACTTAAGCATATACAGAGTGCTTATCTTTTGCCAGGTGTTATGAAAATAGCCATAAGTATGTCATATTCCCTCTGAAATGTGGAATTTTTTTAAAAAACATTACTTTAATGTAGAATAGGAATTATTAGGGACTGGAAAGGCGTCAAGAGAAGGTGGAAGAAGAGTGGATGGATGTGACCATTACATTGCATATGTATATATGGAAATATAACATTAATCCCTCCCCAATATGTACTATTTAATATGTGCTAATAAGTAAATCAATTTTAAAGGCATTACATATGCAAAGATAAATAAAATCCATTTTTTCCCTCACCTTTAGGAACAGGCACAGAATTCTAAAACCCTAGAGCTCCACCTAGAAAGAGAACAGGGTTAGGGAATAATTCCCCAGCTTGCAAAGCCTCCAGGAGACCAGAACCCAATCTAGTTTACTGGGGCTGATGAGCAGAATTCTTAAAAGCACAGAAATGACTTCCACATGGATAGGATTGGAGACTTCTGTCTAAGTACCTGTCTGGTGTTGAGAGCCCCAAGCTGCTGCAGATGAGGTTCTTGTCCCAGTAGATTAGGAGATACAAAAGAACAGAAGGGAAGAAGAACCTAATGGAGGCCATATGTGCCCCCAGAGGCTTTCCCACAGCCTGCTCCTGCTTTCTTGGTCTCTGAAACCCATTTCTGTTTCTGATCCACTGTCCTGTGCTGCTGTCCCCACTCAGGAGCCCTGTAGATTCACACCTTCCTGGGTTGGGTTGGAAAGGCACAGGGTGGAGTGGTGCCCAGATCTTGAGCCTCGAATATGCCTTGGCACAGGGACAGTTTCCTTTCTGTGCTTTTCCTTTTCTAGACATTTAAGAAGTTTTGCAAATTAAATCAACATTATTTGGTCTATAATAATATAATGATATTTGTCTTAATTGGTTTTATGGATTGTGAGGGAATATTTCTCAATGACATTCTATCCCCTCTTCAAATAAAGAAAAAAAATAAGTCATCATTTCATGAATTTATTCAGTTAGTTATTAAGTAGGAGAGCAAAACCCTCAGTGAATAGGGCAACAGAAGACCCTTTTTTGTCCATTTGCCTCTAGGTTCAGACCTGACTTTTGCCTTCCTATTCCCTGGTACCAGCACTAGCTTCTTCCTTGGGCCCTGGCTACAATCCTATCCCTATCTTTCAGAATCCCTTAAGTGAGTTCACACCACACCTATCATTGAAAGTACATAATTTGTTATGGAAAATTGAGATTTCCTCATTTATCTTGTTTTATTTTTTAGAGTAAAAAACTAGAGGGCCATTATGAAAGGCAGAGGTTGGAACATGACAAAAGAGCCCCTCTCAAGAATGAAGAAACTTACTTCCATGCTGAGGATCCCAGGTGGCTGCATGCCTGCTCTATGTATGCCCTGTCCAGTCACCTGCCATTTGCCACTGTGGAGCTCTGGACTGTTCTGATGCTGAATGCCCTTACCTGCCCATGCCCTGCCAAACAGAGAACAAGGACTTTGCCCCTTTCAGCAGAAAATAGCTTGGAGATGTCATTGCCCACTTTCCATAGAAATGGAGGCTAGAAATTGACAATGGGGAAATGTAACAGGGGTTCATTTGATGCTTTCACTATATCCCTTGGGGCTTTGAAACTTAGATTTTTTTTTCTTTTGTCCAACCTCTTCTCCCTGATCTTATTCCTAATCTTTTTCCTATCCTTTTTTTCCCTGCTCTTCACCTTCCTGATCTCTTCTCCCTAATCCCATTTTCTCTGAATCACTTCTATAAAAGCTCCCTGTTCCTGCTGATGGGCAGGATCACAGACTTTGGGACAGGAGACCCCTGTGTTTCTCCTTTGTTAGCAAAGCAATAAACCTTCTTTTCCCTTTTATCAATAAAAAAGGGGCTTAATTTTGATTTTTCAATTGTATGCATTTGGATAAATGGAGTCTACTCTTTTCCTGCCATTAGATGTGAAAAGACAAAGACTCTTGATCTCCCATTCCTATTTACTGTTCTAGGTTTATTAAAAGGTGTTTTAGAAAATAGAGAAAGATATCTAAAGCCATAGATAAAGTAGGAGATAGTGATAAATTATAAAGGGTATCTTTTAATCACTAAAGGCAACTGAAATTAAAATGATGTTGCTGAGACAAAAGTTTTCATTGCCTAAAATAAAACTTTATATCCCAATGCCATCAAAACCCCCAAGTATATCCAAACATTTGAAAGGGCAGATGTTGGAGCACCAGGGTACCAATGACAAGTATTTCTAACTGATCCAAAGTAGAAATCAAGAGCTCAGAGTTTTGTTTATACTTCCCTGCCAAATGGCACATAGAAATCACAGCTCATCATACCTCACGAAGCAAAGATCTTCTCTTCCCTTTTCTATAATGGCGGGTGGTGTGCTGCAGTGGCAAATACCAGGATCTGGTTTGTGAAAAGAAAATAGAAAAGGCTTTGCCCTGTAGGCCCAGGTCATGTTGGCTGTGGTTTCTAATCTATTAGTACTGTGTGGTGTTGTTCCTTTCTGTGGGCTTCACCGAAGGGCTGGTTAGAACTGCACTTCCACCTACTGAATCAGAATCTCTTTTTAAAGTATGGGCTGGTGATTCCTTTTTGCATTAGAGTTTGAGGTGCACTTTGCAAATTGGATCCTAGGAATTTGGAAACTGGCTGAGGAAAAATAAATATATGGAGAGTTCAACAGCTCAGATTGCTGCATCCAAATGGATGACAATAGACAAACACTTACACTTGTATGTGCCCCTCCTTCCCTGGGCACCTCTGGGCAGGGAGAGGGGCAACAGCAGAGGTGGCCTGGACATTCAGCTCTGAGTCAGTTGGGCTCATCTCTTTTGATTATTGCTGCCAGTTTCATAGGGCAGAGGGGCCTTAGGCAGATGTGGGGCTGAGAGAAATGTTCAGGGCTATGGAGGGCATGAGAGGGAGATGCTGGAGTAGCTGGAGGCTTATCTCAGCTCTGTTTGTCTACAGATGTGCTGGCTTTGGCTAGGGCTCAGGGCTGGCTCTGATTCCTTCTAACTCTTGGGCACAGACAGTGTGTTTTGTTCTCTTTTTTCTATTTTTTTAGACTTTCTCTGAGGGTCTCTTGACATCTCTTTATCTTTAGACCTTCTTCTTTGTTGGGGCCCCATCCTAGGTCTGGATAATGGGCTGGAAACTGGAATTATAACATATCTTGGAGTAGCACAGCCTGGCTAAATCTGCATATGTATATTGCTGCCTTTTGTTCCTATAAATTGCAACACTAGTGTAGGATGAGAGAAGGAAGACTAGCTGCCTTCTCAGTTTGGGTCAAACTCCAATTAAATTCATTTTTCCTTTTTATATTGTTTTTGCTTATTTCAGATGCAAAAGCCAAATCCACTCCATCTGAACACCAGCAAGGCCTCTGCCCCGGGGGTGCCATGAACTGGGAGGTTGAGACAGGAGAATCATAAATTCAGGACCAATCTGAAGTGAGATTCCATCTCAAAAGCGAAAACAAAATGATGATGACTGAAGACAAAACCACAAAAGTTTAGAAAAATAAACTCTGCTCAGTTATAATTTGGCAACTTGCCATCCAAGACAACACAAACTCCCGGTGTAATAATTTTTCTGGAAAATCAACATTTACAAGACCAGGATTCTCATCCTGGCTGGACACTAGAAACATTCAAAAGAACTGATGGTATCTGGGCCCTGACCCACCAAAAATTGGTCTGTAAAAATGTCATTCGATGTAGTTAGCAATCTGTTAAATAGACTTCCTTGTCAAACCCAAAACTGAGAACTGTTTCTTCATCATTTTCACAGAACTTTGTAAATGAACTGCCTTGCACTTCAGATAAGTTCATCAAATATTTAACTGAATTACTCATATTAATCAAACTGTAGATGAAGAGACACCCAAACCCTAAATTAGCTATAAACCTTAAACTGCACCCAGGTTCTTAAAGCTATCCAAAAATAGATTAACACGAGTGTATTATCAAAAGGTAAATTTAACTTCCACAAAGTCTGCCGTTAGGGTGAGCACCATACATGACATCCTAGGGGACTTTCTCCAGAAGACTTCCCCATTCCTGCACTATTGGTCAAAGTAGGAGGACAGCAATTTTAGATAAGTTTAGTATGTTATGTACCACAGACCTGAAGGAGAGACTGACCTAAGCAAAACTTTACCTAAATAGACCTGGGGAAGAAAAACAATGGCTTTCATAAATTGAGAACTTCTTAGGAAACGGGTGCTACATTGAGTTCTTTATAAATAACAAGCCTCACTATTACCCACCACTTGGAGATGAAGACAGATGAGAAAACTGAGGGATGGAATGATTAAGTAACTTCTCCAAGGTCTCCCAGCTCAGGAGTGGCAGTGCTAGGATTTGAACTCAGGCTGTCTGACTCCAGACTCATTATCTCTCCACTATGCTACCTCTCCAAATGTATTATTAAACTGTCTTTCTCTTATGTAATAAATTAAGACTTTTCCCATTTTTTTTTCCACTTCCACCTAAACTCATTTTTCTTGTATTCCATTCCTAGCTCATTGGATAAACTTATTTATAAACCCATTCTTAAAAATTGTTGACAAGACTCCTAAAGCACAAGAAATAAATCAAGAATCAATAAATAGATGGATTCAAACTGAAAAACTTCTTCTCAGAAACAGAAACAATGAGGTGAAGAAAGAGCCTACAGAATGGAAGCAAATTTTTACTATATGCACATTAGAGAAAGCACTAATGTCCAGGATATGTAAAGAACCCAAAAAACTTAACACCAAAAAAAACAAATTACCAAATCAATAAATGGGCTAAGGAACTGAACAGACACTTCTCAGAAGATATACAACTGACCAACAAATATATGAAAGAATGTTCAACTTTTCTAATAATTAGAGAAATGTGAATCAAAACTACTCTAAGATTTCATCTCACTTCAGTCAGCAATATTTCGTCTTGGCAAGGTTGTGGGGGGAAAGTCATACTTGTACATTGCTGTTGGGACTGCAAATTGGTGGAGATTCCTTAGAAAACTTGGAATGGAACCATCATTTGATCCAGCTATCCCACTCCTCAGTTTATACACAAAGGACTGAAAAACAGCATACTACACGGACACAGCCACATCAATGTTTATAGCAGCACAATTCATAACAGCTAAACTGTGGAACCAATCTAGATGTCCTCTGTAGATGAATGGATAAAGAAAATGTGGTATATATACACAATGGAATATTATCCAGCAATAAAAGAGAATAAAATCATGGTATTTGCAGATAAATGGATGGAGATGTAGAATTGTGCTAAATGAAGTCAGTGTCAAAAAACCAAAGGCCAAGGTTTTCTCTGATAAGTGAATGCTGATCCTCAAGTAGGATATCATGGGAGGAATGGATGAACTTTGGATAGGGCAAAAGGGAGTGAGGGGAAGGGAGGGGACATGGAGATAGGAAAGATGGTAAAATGAGATGGACATCATTACCCAGGTACACATATGATGACATGAATAGTGTGACCTTACTTTGTGCACAACCAGAGAAATGAAAAATTGTTCTCCATTTGTGTACTATGAATCAAAATGCATTCTGCTCTCATGTATAAATAATTAGAACAAATAAATTAATTATTTAAAAAACTACAATCTGAAATGAACATGGGAAGCCAACAATATAGACAAGCAAACTATGAGTTCTTCCTCTGATTACTGTTACATTAGGATTTCTATAATGTTGCCCAATGCCAAATAGGTTTTTTTGTTTTGTTTTGTTTTGTTTTTTATACTGGAGATTGAAATCAGGGGCACTGTGCTCCTGAGCCATATCCCCTGACCTTTTTTTTTTTTTTTTTTTTTTTAAGTTTCTGAGGGCCTTGCTAATTTGTTGAGGCTGGCATTGAACTTGCCATCCTCTTGCCTCAGCCTCTTGAGTCACTGGAATTACAGGCGTGTGCCACCATTTCACCTTATTTGTTTATTTTTATATGGTGCAGAGGATCAAACCCAGTGCCTCACACATGCCAGGCAAGCGCTCTGCCACTAAGCTACAGCCCCAGACCTTCTTTTTATGTTTTGTTTTGCTAAGTTGCTTAAGGTCTCATTTAAGTTTTTGAGACTGCTTTTGAAATTGTGATTCTCCTGCCTCAGCCTCCTGCATTGCGGGGATTATAGGCATGCACCACCATACCTACCTAATGTTAGGTAATTCTGAGGATGAGAAAATTAAAAGGAATGTGTGAGCTGCCCCATAATATCTGGGTTTAAGACTTAAGATTGAAGGGCTGGGGTTGTGGCTCAGGGGTAGAGCACTTGCCTGGCATGTGTGAGGCATTGTGTTTGATCCGCAGCACCCATAAAAATAAATAAATAAAATAAAGGTATCATGTCCATCTACAACTAACAAACAAACAAACAAACAAAAAAGCACCTTACGATTGAGATCATAGTTTGGAAAGAAGGGAAGCAACTTGATTTTTTTCTTCCCCCAGAGGAGACACAAGTCTGGGTATAGCAGGAGATGACCTGAGTGGGAACCAGTATGTTCCAGAACTACCTATGTGTACTAAAAGTCAGGAAAGAAGAGACACGTTTGTCTACCAGTCTAAGTCACTAAAATGCCTCCCTAAACCCATTGGGAAAAAAGTTAGGATTCACTACTTTAGTACCAAATAGCTTCACTCATTTAAATAGAATTTTTAAAACCAATTTTCTGTTTCTCTCTGATAACTCTCCACTGAGAGGAAATGACAGAAATCTTGAAATTTAGGTCTTTATTTTATGCATGCTTCCAAAGTCATGAAATTTTAAACAAACCTCTATTTTCTACAAAAGTGGGTATATCCCACTTTGCATTGGCTCTAACACATGATCGGACATTTCCAAAGTCAGGAGGGATTGTTAGCACTTTGTAACACGATCATGACTATATGACCAAGACCAGAGTAAAGAAAGGGCTGTTGACATGGTTTGCTGGCTTTTGTTGTTACTAGAACTAATTCTCTTCTGGTCTGTGCTCCCACTAATTATTTCTTTTTTCTTTCTTTCTTTTTTTTTTTCTTTTAACTTTTTATCTACTATGTTACAGGCATATATGAAGATAAGATACAACCTCACCTCTTTTTTTTTAAATTTATTTTTTTAGTTTTCGGTGGACACAACATCTTTGTTTCTATGTGGTGCTGAGGATCGAACCCCGGTCGCATTCAGGCCAGGAAGCACCTTGAGCCGCATCCCCACCCACGCCCCCTAATTATTTCTGGTTATTGTTATTTTTCTGTGGATTGTAGGGGGGAGGATGCAGTAGTGTTTGAGAGAGAACAAATTTGATCACTGGGTGGAGACAGCGTGATGCAGTGTCTTCTCTGAATATTTCATTAGCCAGGCTGAGCTCCGGGTTGGTTTTCCCATGGCTTGGAGAGCCTTTATGTGATGTCAACAGGGAAGAAATGAATCTAATACCTTCTATTGGAGGGTTGGGCTAGCACTTGCTGGCCTGTAGAGAGAAGCAGCAGCCTCAGACAAAAAGACTATGGCAGAAGACTAGGAAACCCACTACCCTATAATAATAATCTCATAGCATTCCGTCCTCCATAATCAGTGAGTAAAATTATAGTTATGGATTGGATATTAAATTTCCCCCAAAAGCCCATTTTTGAAGGCTTGGTCTCCAGCTGATGGCACTGTTGGGAGGTAGTGGGGCCTACGAGGAGAAAGTCAGTCATTGGGGCCTTCCCTTGAGGGATGTATAGTGACTCTGCTCTCCCTCTTTCTCTTTCTTTGCTTCCTGACTGCCACAAGGTGATCAGCTGTGTTCTCTATCACACCCCTCCTCCAGGATGTTCTGCCTCACCCCAGGACCAAAGTGATGGAGACAAGGGACATAAACTGAAACCTCTGAAACCATGAGCCAAAACAAATCTTTCCTTCTTTAAAGTGATCTCTCAGGTATTTTGTCACAGCAAAGCAATCTTCCTGGCACAGTTACCTGAGACAGGAGCACAGAAGAGACTGTGAGTCCCTGCAATGCCCTTGCTTTAAACCACTCCTATTGGGCCACTTTTAATATGAATGTTGGCAGCACATCTGAAAATCCAAGTCCTATTGTTAGTGACACTCTAGACTGTGTTGGTAATAAAGTCAAAGCCCTAGGATTTACATTTCTTTAACATTTATATCCCAGTTATTCTCCCGAAGATAGTTTTCCATAGAGGAAGGAAACAAAGAAGTGGGAGGAAGCAGACAGACTACCAGGGCAAAGGCAAGGAGAAGAGTGACTGTGAGTACCCAACATCATCTCTGTTTATTTCACAACCTTGCAGCAGGCCAGGGCAGGCAGATGACATACAACCAGGAATGTTTCCAGACCTTAAAATATTCTTTGTTTGTTTGTTTTGATTTCTTACTTTTCTTGAAGGAAGTATTACATTTCTGAAAGTCCACAGATTCCATACTGCACTCCCCTCAGGGCATCACCTCTGTTTCTCAGCCCCTGAGCATTTACATTTGGGAATCCTGCCACCTGCTGGATTTGTGAAATATGACATGCCACGTTTCAAAATTTTCATTTGTTGGATCAAGGAGTGAAAATACCTCAACTGTTCTTTCAGAGTTTTGGGGTTTTTTTCTCCCTTGGGGGTGGGGGTGGGCTGTGGTTGTGGGAGCAGGGGCTTGAGATGATTTCCCTGAGATTCTTATATTTTTCTAGAATAATCTTTCAGTGGATTTTATGTATTTTAAAATCATACTTGTCAAAAAGCTTAAAAAATTTTGTTAATGACCCAACTTAGTTATAAAATAAATAAAAGTAATAATAAGATCAATCAGCAATGATGGTAAATATTACATTCAGTGCTTCATATGTGCCAGGACTGTGCAGAGGACCTGTGAACATTGCTTTTTGCCACATTCACCACCACCCTATTGCTGGAGACAGGCAGATGTGAATGATGGGAAGTTGAGAAAAAGGGAACAATTCTATAAGATGGCCCACTGTGGAGACCTCCATGTGTTTCCATCCTTGAAAATCAATTTACCTGCAGCCCTTCTTGGCTTAACTGGTTTAATGTTATATTTTATTCATTTATTGGAGATGGAGGTCTCACTGTGTTGCTCAAGCTGGCCCTGAACTCCTGGGCTCAAGCAATTCTCCTGCTTCAGCCTCCTAAGAAACTAGGACTATGGGCCCTTACCACTGCAAAAGAATGATTTCAAATGTCCCAAAGAACTTTATTGATGCAGAAAGCTGAGAAACATTAAGTAGTAGGAATGAAAAAGTTCTTTTAATCTTGAACATTTGACCATAGGATTATAGTCTTTTGAGATTAGGTAATGCTTTGTCAATCTTTCAAGGTATTGTAAACGATATTCTCAATTGCTCTATTGGCCTCCATTTAGAAAATTGTTTCAAACTTTTTACAGCACGATCAAGTTCTCCTAAGTCACACCTGTGAATATTATCTGTGGAAAATATGCTTTGAACAAAGTGTGGTTGAATACAGGAAAACCCTGGACAATGGTTCTTTCCAAGAGTGCATGGGGCTCAATGTTCATAGCAGCTCAATTCACAATAGCTAAGACATGGAACCAACCTAGATGCCCTTCTACAGAAGAATGAGTTGAGCTTTGTACCGGGTGAGACATAAGGATTTAATTCCATTGTGCTACATATGGATTACCAGTTTTCCCAGAACCATTTGTTGAAGAGACTATCTTTTCTCCACAATGTTTTTGGTGACTGTCTAGTATGAAATAACTGTGCTCATGTGGGTTTGTTTCTGTGTCTCCTATTCTGCACCATTGGCCTACATGTCTGTTAGGGTGCCAATACCATGCTGTTTTTGTTACTATGGATTTGTAGTATAGTTTAAGGTCTAGTATTGTGTATTGTGATGCTTCCTGCTTCACTCTTCTTGCTAAGAATTGCTATGGCTCTTCTGGGTTCTTCATTTTTCCAAATGAATTTTATGATTGCTTTTTCTACTTCTATGAAGAATTTCATTGGGATTTTAATAGGAATTGCATTAAATCTGTATAACACTTTTGGCAGTATGGTCATTTTGACTACACTAATTCTGCCTATCCAAGAATGGGAGATCTTGGGGCTGGGGATGTGGCTCAAGCGGTAGCGCCCTCGCCTGGCATGCTTGCAGCCCGGGTTCGATCATTAGCACCACATACAAACAAAGATGTTGTGTCCGCCGAAAACTAAAAAATAAATATTAAAAAATTCACTCTCTCTCTCTCTCTCCTTCTCTCTCTCACTCTTAAAAAAAAGAATGGGAGATCTTTCCTTCTTCTAAGGTCTTCTTCAATTTCTTTCTTTAGTGTTATATAGTTTTCACTGTAGAGGTCTTTTGTTAGATTGGTTCCCAAATATTTTATTTGATTTTTGTGAGTCTATTGCAAATGGGGTAGTTTTCCTAATTTCTCCATGAGTGGATTCATCACTGATGTATTATGGGTGTTAATTTTATATCCTCTTACTTTGCTGAATTCATTTATAAGTTCTACAGATTTTCTGATGGAATTTTTTGTGTCTTCTAAATATAGAATCATGTCATTGGCAAATAGGGATAGTGAGTTCTTCTTTTCCTATTCATATCTCTTTAATTTCTTACATCTAACTGCTGTGGCTAGTTTCCAGGACTATGTTGAATAGAAGTAGTAAAAAAAAAAGGCATTCTTGTCTTGTTCTAGTTTTATTTTTAAATACTTTTTAAAGTTGTAGTTGGACACAATATCTCTATTTTATTTATTATTTTTATATGGTGTGGAGGATTGAACCCAGTGCCTCACATAAGCAAGATGAGTGCTCTACCACTGAGCCACAATCCCAGCCCCTTGTTCTGGTTTTTAGAGGAAATGTTTTCATTTTTTTTCCATTTAGAATGATGCAGGTCTTCGGTTTAGCATATATAGCTTTTACAAAGTTGAAGTATGTTCCTACTATCCCTAGTTTTTCTAGTGTTTTGAACATGAAGAGGTGCTGTATTTTGTCAAATGCTTTGTCTGCATCTATTGAAATGATCATATTATTCTTGTCTTTAAGTCTGTTGATGTGATGAATTACATTTATTGATTTCTGTACATTGAACCAACCTTGAATCCCTGAGGTGAACCCCACTTGATTGTGATGCACTATCTTTTTAATGTTTTTGTATGCAATTTGCCAGAATTTTACTGAGAATTTTTGCATCTATGTCCATCAGGGATATTGGAAAGAAGATTTCTTTCCTTGATGTGTCTTGGTCTGGTCTTGAAATATCCTATTTCATGGAATAACTTGAGGAATATTGTCATTAATTATTTTTTGAAGGTCTTTTAGAACTCAGCTGAGAATCCATCTGGTCCTAGGATTTTCTTGGTTGGTAGGCTTTTGATGGCATATTCTATTTCATTGCTTGAAATTGATCTGTTTAAATTGGGTATGTCCTCCTGATTCAATTTGAGTAGATCATATGTCTCTAGAAATTTGTTGATCTCTTCAGATTTTCTATTTATTTATTTTCTATTTCCATTAGATCTTGTACCTACTAGAAGAAAAAGTAGGCTCAAATATTCACCTTGTTGGCTTAGGAACTGACTTCTTTAACAAGACACTTAAAGTGTTAAGAAGTAAAATCAAGAATTAATAAATGTGATGGATTCAAACTAAAAAGCTTCTTCTCAGCAAAGGAAACAATCAATAACATGAAGAGAAAGCCCACAGAATGAGAGAAAATCTTCACCGTATGCACCTCAGATAGAACATTAATCACCAACATATACAAAGAACTCAGAAAACTTAACATCAAACACACACACACACACACACACACACACACACACACACATAACCCAATCAACAAATGGGCTAAGGAATGACCAGATGAGTCACAGAAGAAAAAATAAAATTGATCAAAAAATATATGAAAAAGTGTTCATCATCTCTAGCAGTTAGAGAAATGCAAATCAAAACTAAGATTTTATCTCACTCCAGTCAGAATGGCAATTAATAAGAACATAAGCAATAATAAATAATGGTGAGGATGTAGGGAAAAAGTACACTCATACATTGCTGGTGGGAATGCAAATTGGTGCAACCATAATGCAAAGCAGTATGGAGATTTCTCAGAAAATTTGAAATGGAACCACATTTGACCCAGCTATCCTACTCCTCGGTATATACCAAAGCACTTAAAATCAGCATGCTACAGTAATACAGCCACATCAATGTTTATAACAGCTCAATTCACAATAGCCAAACTAAGGAACCAACCTAGATATCCTTCAACAGATGAATGGATAAAGAAAATGTGGTATATATACACAGTAGAATATTACTTAGCCTTAAAGAAGATTGTAATTATGGCATTTGCCAGTAAATGGATGGCTCTGTAGACTATCATGCTAAGGGAAATAAGCCAGTTCCAAAAACAAACAAATAAACAAACAAACAAACCGAAGGCCAAATGTTTTCTCTGATATGTGGATGCTAATTCACAATAAGGGGGTGGGGGCTAGGGAAGAACAGATGTAATTGAGGTTAGACAGAGGAGAGTGAAGGGAGAAGAGGGAATATGGGAGTAGAAAGAGTAGTAGAATGAATCAGACATTATTGCCCTATGTGCATATACAATTACACAACCAGTGTGATTCTATATTGTGTACAACCAGAAGAGGGAGGAGGTGTACTCCCCTAATGTATGTGTCAAAATATGTTCTACTGTCATGTATAACTAATTAGAACAAATAAAGTAAAAACAGATGAATGAATAAAGAAAATGTGGTATATATACACAATGTAATATTACTCAGCCACAAAGAAGAATAAAATTATGGCATTTGACAGTAAATGGATGGCTCTATAGAATGCTAAAGGAAATAAGCCAATTCCAAAAACCAAACGCCAAATGTTGTCTCTGATATGTGGATGCTGACTCACAATAAGTAGGAGAACTGAGGGAAGGGCTGGAGGTTTACTGCATTGGACAGGGAAGAATGGGGGAAAGAGAGGAGGGATGGGAATGGGAAAGACAGTAGAATGCATTAGACATAACTTTCATACGTTCATATATGAATACACGACCAGTGTAACTCCACATTATGTACAATCACAGAATGAGAAGCTATATCTCCACATGTGTATGTCAAAATACATTCTACTGTCATGTATAACTAAAAAGAACAAATAAAAAATAAGGAGATCAAAATTTTTTTTAAAAGTGCATGTGGCAACACATGACTGACTTAATTCTAATGCAAAATCCTCTAAGCAGAGACAATGTCTACTTTGTACTTTTGTATCTGCAGTAGTTGGCAGGTGGGTGGCACACAGTAGATTATCAATATTTTTTGAAGAATAAACAAGATGCCATGAATATCCAGATGCCATGGCACATGCCTATAATCCCAATGGCTCAGGAGGCTGAGGCAGGAGGAATGTGAGTTCAAAGCCAGCCTCAGCAATTTAGGGAGACTCTAAGTAACTGTCTCTAGATAAATATTCAGAAAGGGCTGGGGAGGTGGTTCAATTTTTAAGCACCTCTGGGTTCAATTCCTGGTAACAAAACAAACAAAAAAAAGAATTAAACAAATGAATAAATTAGTGAAGTGGTTATATCAGCCATTTCTCATGTTTGCCAGCTTTAATGAAGAGTGATTTTTCTTTATTCAATGGTGATTCCAAATGTGAATTTATAGAATAAAAATTTCCCTCATTTCAAAGGATGGTGGTTACTCTAACAGCCCTTAATCAGAAGCCTGCCTTAGGGATTGCAACTGAACTTATTCACACATTTTTCAACCTTATTGGAACATAGAGTGTTTATAGAGTGACAGGAGGCACTGTTTAATCTGAAGATTATGTTGAGTCACCTGAGTTATGCTGTGGGGAGATTGATGGTACCGGAAAATTAAATACAGCACATTTAAAAGTTAGTGTAGGAATTGTGATAGGTTGGTATCAATAAATAATTAGAGGATGACATTTCATTTTATGGGTTTGTGTCAGCAACAAATTATAAAATGTCAACACTTTCTTATTTGGTATTGTAAAACACCAGATGTCAGATTAATGGTTACATAAAGATTTTATTCATTTTCCAAAAAAATCTTAGACTTGAGTCATAAATAATAGACAATACACTTACTTTGTACAACTCAGTCCTTTTTAGTAACAAAGAAATTGATGATTTCTTTGATAATTCCAGAATTCAAATTCCACTGTAAGTAGCTGAATCAGTTACATTTCTTGATATATTTGTTAGAAATATTTTCATTTCACATACGGCAGTGCACAGCGCCAGATCATTTGACCACTCATATCTGGCCTCAAGATCTAGATAATGTCAGAAACACATGGTAATCAGAGACCCAATACTTCTTATTTAATATATGACTATAGAATTTAATTCAAATATGACTGAATGATCTCTACCCCTTTATTAACTTTTTGTGTAATTTTCCAAATGTTCTCAATTTTTTTCACCCTTGGTTTATTTTATTTGGTTTAGTCTGACATGGTTTTATGGGGCTCTTGATAATTGGGTATCATAGGTAAAAATAATCCAAGTGGTCTGGGACACATTTTAGAGTTACATGTGCTCTAAATGGACAGGTGAATGGACAGAAGGGGTCCTTCTCAGCATGAGCTGTCACATCCCTTCTTTCTTTCCTCTTCCTAACACCATTTTTTTCCCAACAGAGGGATATGGTGACCCAGTGGAGTAAAGGCTTACTGATATGAACAATCAAAACTAGCAGAGTTTGAGGGCTAGGATTATGCTTAGTGGCAGAGCGCTTCCCTAGCACATGTGAAGCACAAGGTTCAGCACCACACAGAAATCAATAAATACAATAAATACATTGTGTCCATGTATAACTAAAAATATATTTTAAAAAAGCTATCAGAATTTGATTTCAGTAGTTAATGACTGAAGGTATAGCTTTTAGAATGCGCTTTTAGTTTATCTATGTAAAAGGCTATATAGATTAACTGAACATCATTTTCCAAAAGAGAAAAAAGGAAAAAAGGGTTAGTTTGAAACCATCCTAATGACTCCATGTGACAAATTTACCTTCATTTTTGTCTTACTGTGATGGATTTACCCTTCATCAGTATTTCTTTTCAATGAAATTTGAAGCTCCAAGACTGCTACAGACAATAAATTCTATTCAAATAATAAGTATCTTGGGATGTGCTTGGTCATTTTAAAAATTCTAAAATATCCTTATAAACATGTTCTTTGTCCAAAGAATGAAGTAGGGCTGAAGATGCAACTCAGTGGAAGAGTGTTTCCTAGCATGTGCCAGACCATAGTTCAATCCTGAGTATGGCAAAAAATAAAAAAAGGTAGATTTGATGGATAAATACAGCTTTTTAAAAATCATTCTATGGGCCTGGGGATATAGGTCAGTTGGTAGACTGCCTGCCTCACATGCACAAGGCCCTGGGTTCAATTCCCAGCACCACCAAAAGGAAAAAACCAAAAAGTAAAACTTGCTGTGAATGTAAACATCATTAATTAAAACAAAAAGCAGGGCTGGGCTGGGGTTGTGTCAGAGGTAGAGCACTTGCTTAGAAGGTGTGAGACACTGGGTTTGATTCTTAGCATCACATATAAGATAAAATAAAGTTTCATCAGCAACTAAAAAATACATTAAATTTTTTTTAAAAAAATTTGCTTACAAAATTATATTCTACATAATTTTTAAAAGGATACAGGAAAGATCCTTGGTAAGCATCTACCAGGTAACTCTTCCAGGCCATTGCAGACCTGGCCCTGTAAGAATCTGTTAAGTTAATAATTCAATCAGTTGCCATTATACAGTCAATAAATACTCAGCAAATGTGTATATGCACAGACCTTTGATATGTTGTAAGAGAGACAAAATGAGTGATAATTTAAAAAAATATATAGTTATAGATGGACAGCATGACTTTATTTTATTTATTATTTTATGTGGTGCTGAGGATCGAACCCAGTGCCTCACGCAGGCTAGGCAAGTTCTCTGCCACTGAGCTCCAGCCCCAGCCTAAGTGATAAATTTTTGACTGTCAAGGAACTTAATCTTAATAGTAGCTGAGACCCAACATAAACAACCAAAATTACCCTAAAGGCAAAATGACACAGGAAAAGCACAAAACAGATGCAATGGGAGACAGAGGAAGAAGAAAATGACAGTTGACAAGACACAATCACAAAGTAAGAGGACCAGAATGAGAAGACAACCCATTCACCCTTGGCACTGAAATTTCAGCACCACACTCAAACCAAGGTGAGGGGCTCAGAGCACCTCAGCTAAAAGCTAAGTTCTGTCTTCCACTTAAATGACCTGCCACCTTCATCCTCAGGCTCTTGAAGAGTTTTAGGGGTAAGTTAATTGAGACAAGCCATACACTTGCTAATTTCAGGTAGTATGAGTTTATAAGGAAATATTTTTATGTATTGTCATTTAATTGATGCATTTTATTTCTCATCATTTCAGCCAATATGCCTAATAGTATGCCCAGTGTACCTTAAGCAGCTGGCCAAGGACAAGCAGACAGTTGTGATGTATGGAAGACTAGCATAGGAGCAATACAGCCTGGCCACCAATTTGGGGGAAACAGAAAAATAAACTTTTTCCTTCTAGGGACTCCATCTCGGCTAAGTTGTTTAGGTGCCCAGGGGACCAACAGAAAGAAGAAGCAACAATGACAGACAGAAGATATGACTGTTGATAAGCCATGAATCTCATCCAGAGTACATGCAGACATGCAGCAGGGGCCAGTGTTACTAGCACACTCTTTGTTCTCTCCCCTGTTTACCCAAGTGTTTTAAATGAGATAAATCTCTTTCTGCTCAATTTCAGGACACTGCTGCAAAATTCCTCTATACTTGGAGTGCAATTTTATGTTCAAAAGGAAGATGTAGCTGGGTGTGGTGTAATCCCAGTGGCTCAGGGGGCTGAGGCAGGAGGATTGCAAGTTCAAAGCCAGCCTCAGCAAAAGCGAGGTGCTAAGCAATTCAGTGAGACCCTGTTCCTAAATAAAATACACTTGGGCTGGAAATAGGCCGAGTGCCCCTGAGTTTAGTCTCTGGTCCCCCCTCCAAAGGGAAAATGCAAATGGAATTGACAATTACCAAAATCATTAAAGCCCAATGGGTCAAGATGACTAATGTTCTCTTACATAGAAGCAGCAGCAGGGATTAGCAAATCAGTATATCAAGAAATCAACTGTGTCAAAAGAACAGAGAATCTCCTTTTGTCTCATTTCATGCTTGCATTATTGCTCATTCTATTTTCCATAAGAGGCTCAAGAACTCTCTTATCCTTTTTCCAATGGTGTGTGCATTCTCTGGCAGAATATCAGGACTAAGATCATTTTTTTCTTTTTTTAATTTATTTTTAGTTGTTGATAGACCTTTATTTTATTTATTTATATGCAGTGCTGAGAACTGAACTCAGTGCCTCACACATGCCAGACAAGTTGACTACCACTGGTCCCCAGCCCCAGCCCCTGAGATCATTTTATTATATATGTAATACTAAGTAGAATGTCAACTGTATCAATTTATTAAAGGAGAAGTTTTCTGTTTTAAAGTACAAACTTAAATTCAACAAAACATACACAAAGCACCAGATAAGCATTGGGAATTCAGGACCCTTCAGAGTTTTCCTCACTTCTCGAGCACTAACAATTCATTCTCCTTAGCAAGCAGGCTGATCTCTTCCCCAAGCTAGTAATAAAGTGGTATATTTCATCTGTAGGTAACTCATTTGCAACAAAGATAGCCCACTCATTTCTATTGCACCTTAAATTGCCACTAAAATGGACACAGATATACCATTCTTTACAAAGTGCTGCTTCCTTGGAAGGCTGTTAGACAATTGAATTGTTTACTCCCTGAATTGCATTATAATTTCATCAATGAGTTCAATGATCATTTTTGAAATGACAACAATTGGGGGTTTTGATTTTTAAATTTTATCTATCTATTTATTTGTTTATTTGCAATGCTGGGAATTGAACCTAGGGCCTTGTGCTTGCTTGCTAGGCAAGCATTGTATCACTGAGCTATACCCACAGACCTATTTTTAAAGTTTTTGACTTTTAAAATGCTCTTGCATTCCTCAGAAAAATTGGAATGGAACTAACATTTGGCCCTGTTATCCCACTCCACGCTATTTACCCAAAGGACTAAAAATCAGCATTATACAATGACACAGCCACATCAATGTTTATAGCAGCTCAATTTACAACAGTTAAGCTATGGAACCAACCTATCCTTCAACAGATGAATGGATAAAGGAAATGTAGTATACATACACAACGGAATATTCTCAGAAGAATGAAATTATGGTAAATGGGTGGCTCTGTAGACTATCATGCTAAGTAAAATAAAGCCAGTTCTAAAAAACCAAAAGTCAAATGTTCTCTCTGATATGCAGATCTAACAATGGGAGCAGCTATGGAAGTTCAGTGGATTATACAAAGGAGAATGAAAGGAAGGAGGGATGAGAATAGAAAAGTCAACAGAATGAATTGGACATGACTTTCCTAGGTGCATAAATGAATACATGACCAGTGAACTCCATATCATGTATAACCCACAAAAATGGGATTCTGATTAGTATAAGATGTACTCCATGTAAGTAAAATATGTCAAAATACATCTACCATTATGTATATCTAAAAGAACAAATTTTAAAAAGAGGAGAAAAAATAAAAATGTAAAATGCTGTTGCATTAAGTTGCATACTTATTTAGAGGTGATTATATATGTGTATGCAATTTTCTGGTTACTAAGAAGTACATAAAATAAGTATGGACATGCTAGGTGGGCACCAAGGCATCTGCCTGTAATCTCAGCAAGTTGAGAGGCTGAGGCAAGAGGATTGTAAGATTGAGGCCAGACTTAGCACCTTGATGAGCCCCTGTTTCAAAACAAAACATTTTTAAAAAGGGGCTAAGAATGAAGCTTAGTGGTAAAGCACTCCTGGGTTCAATTCCCAATACTGGGTTGGGGGCACAGAAATAAAAGAAATACTCAAAACAAAAAAAAATGTAAATAATAATATTTTTCCCTTCAACAGCCCAAAATCTAATTATAGAAAGCCAGACATTCAGACACTCAGACTTTAAGCAGTTGATAAACAAGGCAGAAGAAATGATTGAGTGCAGACAATTTACCACACTCACTTAATTGCTTAAAACAGCATGGATGTATTCTCTTAAAGCTCAGGAGGTTAGGGCTGGGGTTGTGACTCAACAGTAGAGCACTCACCTAGCATGTCCAAGGTCCTGGGTTCAAACCTCGGCATCACATAAAAACAAATAAATAAAATAAAAAGGTATTGTGTCCAACTATAACTAAAAAATAAATATTAAAAAAAAGTTAAGGATGTTAGACCTGTGAGCTGTCAGGCCTGGTCGATATGTGTGCAACCCTGGTTCCCCTGTCCCACCCAGAATGCCCAGATGAGGCCAAGTGGGTCTGAAAGCCACCAGGAAAACCTTATCTAAGACACTGTCTAGCTCCTAGGCACCATGTCAGACATGGTCTGGGTGGGGACCAAGGCCTTCTCTCCCTGGCTGGCAAGAGGAAGTGCACAGGGAACATGCCCAATGACTCTTTGATGATCCTCTAGGACTGGCTGTACTTGCACTACTACAAGCCCTGCCCCTCAATTCAGAAGCTGAGCCTTTCTGGACAGAACAACCTCTTTTTGCTGCACATATGTGATTGTTTCATCAACCTCTGGCGGTGGCTTCCCCAGACATGCTTTGGCAGGATGGCAAAGTCCCTAATCAGTTTAGCATTTCCTGTCATGGTGCTAAACCCTGGAAAGTGGCCCTGCCAGGTGGTCATAGCTGCTTACTGTAACAGTGCTGACTGTATCAGTACCAGGCCCATCAGTGTGCTCGTTGTCTGTGTGCTCCACACTTGCCCTCCTGACCAGGGCTGAGGCTGGGAACTCCAATACACACCACAGTTGATAAACTAGGCAGAAGAAATGACTGAGTGCAGACAATACCCTCACAGGTAGGAATTAGAGTCAATTGAAAGAACTAGGCCTTCATCAGGAGCAGCAGGACCTGGCACCCTAGATCCTACACATTCCAATCACTTTAGTTTTTGAGAACTCCAAGAAGGCATCAGCCAACAAGGGTGCTCAAGGCTCAAGCCAGCTGTTCTGGGTTCCTGGTTCACTTTCCTTTTATACAGAGGGTCTTCTCTAGATCACTGCCAAGCATCAGGACCATCTTCTCTGTCCAGAGGTCTTCCGCAGGATGGTGTCAGCTCGCATCACTGCATTGGGACAAGGACTGCTCTGCTAACTCTGCCAAGTCTCCAGGCCTCCTCAGTGATGAGACAAAAGATCCATAGAAAGGAACAGCCTCAGGCTGGGGTTGTGGCTCAGAGTAGAACACTTGCCTAGCAAGTGTGAGGCACTGGGTTCGATTCTCGACACCACATATAAAAAAACAAAATAAAGGTCCAAAAAAAAAACATCACCAGTCTTGTAAAAAAAGAAAAGAACTGCTAACTCTAATCAGAGGCATACAGAAAAGGGAATACAGGGAAATTTGGGGAGGACAGTATTTAATCCCCTGTATTCATCAATAACCTTTTTAATCAATGAGGTGGTATCAAGGAGGGAAGGGAGGGCCACTCTGCCTTCCCAGACCATCTCTCAGCACATTATGGGATGGCCAGCCACAAGCCTTCAGGCAACAACAGGAAGCCCAGGTCAAAATGCCTCAAAGAGGGCTCACAAGAACCCCCTCCCTTTCCTCAAACAGAGGCCTGCCTCAGGGGCAAAACACAAGGGCTACAAGGGGAGATGCCAGCCTCTGTAATCCATATCCCAAAGTCACTGACACACAGCAAGTGATGAGGAGTTTCCAACCACTCAGAATAGCTCCACATAGAAACTTCTGTGGGTCCTGAGGAATGTGGGCTGCTGATAAGTAGAGATGGCTGAGAAGCTGATTCTCTTTCTCAGGACAAGTACAACAAAGGTTTGGTTATAAATGGCCAGAAAGCATATTTGACAAGACAGGAATATTGATCAGGAAATAATGCTCTGGTGGAAGCAGCACTCTTTTCAATGAGTAATTAAGATGGTGTCACTTGATAACTACTCCAGGGATCATCCCTCTTTCTGCTCAGTGTCATTAATCTGGTGTCATGGCAACAGGCTGGCCTTGGGTTCTCCCTCTGGACCTTTCTTGGGCTAATGTGGCAATCTCCTGCCTCTGCACAGGTGTGTACATCCTTGTAGTTCTTGTTCCCTTAGCAGAAGCAGCAGCAGCACTGGGGAACTTGCTAGAATCTCAGAATCTCAGAATCTCAGACCCCACCCCAGCATCAGAATCTGACCTTAGCAGCATCCCCAGATGATTCAGAGTCACAGTCAAGTTCAGAAAGCACTGCCAAATAGAGACTTCCCTTTAGGAACACCAGCAACAGCTCCATGCAGAGGTTTCTCTTATGAAGAGCCACTTTTTATTTCTTTTAGTGAGCCTTGCTGGCCTGTCAAGATTTCAACAAAGAGTATGGGAAAGACACTGATATACTGTAAGGAGAAAGCCTGGAAATGTAGCCTGGGACTCTAGACTGTGAATCTGGAATCATGTTCCAGCTGTAAAAAGCAGAGGAGGCTGTTCTAGAATCTGTACCAAACAAATGAAAAAGCAATCTCCATTCCAGCCAGGCTACAAGAGGATCCATCACAGCAATGAATTTCTTGTCTAAACACTGACCTAAGAATGTTCATGAAAAGGTGTTGCTATCTTAGAGAATCAAATTTGAAGGATTTTCCTCCATTCCTAGAAGGCATAGGAAAGACCACAAGGCAGGTCTCTACAATCATAATGAAATGAGAAAGAAGCCAATTCCCTGCATACTTTCATTCCTCCTAGTGGGAGTAGATCTAATCCTCAACAGTGTAATAGGGAGAAGTTCATCACAATATAAGTGAGTCTCCTGACACCACTTATCCAATTGAACCTTAAAGTCCTGTTCATCTAGAACTCCGCAGTCTAGACAGTATGTAACTTCCATCTGATGTTTACACTTTTGGTCAGTAATCATATTACCTCTGCCCAAAAGCTGGCCCATCATCTGAGCCAACAATTATTGGGACACCAAATCTGAGAATAATTTCCCAGAGAAGCATCCTAGTATCTCCCTAGCCTTTTCAGTGCGGGTGGGAAAGGCTTCCACCCAGTCAGAGTATGAACACACAAAAACCAAAAGTTATTTATAGCCCCCGAGCATGTAGTTCAGTGAAGTTTACTTCCAAGTCTTCAAAAGATGCTCCTCATATAGTTTGAATTCCTGTTGGGAGCTCTGGCCCCTGACAAGGATTGTTGTGAGCACAAACCTCACATTGTTTGCAGATCAACCAGGGTTGCTTTTGAGCCAGGGGACATAGAAATGTCCACTCAGAACAGTCTCAAGTGCTGTATGTGAAGCCACATTTAAAGATAGGTAGTTAGTGTAGTTAGGTAAATCGGGTCTAATATCGAGTAAAATAAAAAATGAAGGCCATGTTGAGAATGGAGCCCAGGGAAGCAGAGCAGCACTTGGGGAAATTGAAATGTTCATGTTCCCAAGGCCCAGAGTCCATTCTAAAGAAAAAAAAAGAAGCAGCTCCCAGCCAACTGGGAAGTGCTAATCACAGGCAGTCCCAGGCCCTTCCTGCCCAGATTACTCCTCTGGCCCATCTACCCCTCACCTTCAGTCTTCTCACCTACATTCTATCACTGCAAAATAACAGAACAAAGGACAGAAATGTGGGAAAGATGAAAGAAGACCTTAGCTATAATCCCATCCACAGATTCCACCTCTTGGGTACCCTTCTTCCTCCAGGGAGAAGTCTTTTCTGCTATCCTTAATAAAGTTTCTACTCTCCACTCTAATCTTGCCTGGGTGTGCTTCTCTGGTGTTAAAGGCTGATAAAGGCTGGGGCTAGAATCTCTGGGATGGCTATTCCAGCCATCAGAAAATCTCCACCATCCACCTAGGAGAAAAGTTTCTTTTTTTCAGTCTTAAATCACTTACTTTCATGTTGGGAGTATGTTGGCTCCTATTCTGTTAGCTAGTTGGCCAGACAGAAGGGCAGCATTTAAACCTGGGACTGGATTTTCTTCCTGTTTCTTGCAGACAGCTAACCTGGCCTCTCTGTCAGCTCTCTGGTTGCCTGAGAAACCACAGTGTTTCCCTTTCGATGACCTTGGCAATATATAATCACAACTTTCCTGGGAGCCCACAGTGCATCCAAAAGTTTAAGAATTTCTTGCCCAAACATCATGTCCCTTTTTTTTCTCTCCTAAGTTAATTAGCATACATAAGGCCCTATGAACATGAAGGGTAGCGAACACATATTTTGAGTCTATGTAAATATCCACACAGACTCCTGCTGTCAACTGAGGTGCTTGAATCAAAGCAATAAGTTTTCCTTTTTGTGCTGAAGTTCCTTGAGACAGAGGTTCTGCCTTGACAGTGGAGTCCAGAGTGACCATTGTATATCCAGCAAAACATACCTCATCTTTTATAAAACTGCTTCCATCTGTGAAGAACTCTGCATCAGTGACTTTGAGAGGTCTGGTCTGCTGGAAAACACTTCATCCATGACCTCAACACATATGTGATCAGGTTTTCCAGGTCCATGGGCAGCAAAGTTGCTGGGTTTAGAGTTCTGAGGACCTCGACGTGGATACGTGGATTTTCACATATCTTGCCTTGATATTTGACCATTTTTTCATATTCTAACAATGTCAAAATTGAATGAGGAACTGTGACAACCAGTTCTTGTCCCATGGCCAGTTCATCAGCTTCCAATACCAGAAGAGCTGTGGCTACAAGGGCCCGTAAACAAGGTGGCCAGTCCTGGGCTACAGAGTCCAGCTGTTTATACAAATGTCCCCAGCATCTGAGTCAAAACTCCCATAGCCACTCCAGACCTATCATGGACATACAGAAAGAAAGGTGTTGTGAGGTCA
Organism: Callospermophilus lateralis; assembly: GCF_048772815.1. Classification (NCBI taxonomy): domain Eukaryota; kingdom Metazoa; phylum Chordata; class Mammalia; order Rodentia; family Sciuridae; genus Callospermophilus; species Callospermophilus lateralis. The sequence goes on from NW_027513048.1 coordinate 249,525, forward strand.
GGGAGCCCTAATCCAGGTGCACCGGTGAGTGCTTGTTTAATGTCTTCAAAGGCCTTTTGCTTAGTTGGCCCCCATATTAGAGGATCCCATTCTCCCCTTTTTGTGGCATCATAGAGGGGTTTTGTCTTAACTGAAAGTTGGGGATCCCTATATGGCTGAACCCAGTAGCCCCCAAGAATTCTCTATTCTGATGGCAGGTTGAAGGGACTGGAATTGAGCAGATCTCTTGTTTCTTTTGAGGCCCAGTGGTTGTTCTGTTCTGTTGCTAAGTCAGATGGTAACCAAGGTATTTGAGTTTTTCTTGATATATGTGGACTTTTAAGTTAGAGTCCAGTGCTGTCACAAACATGGTGTACTCAAGCACCTGGGAGGAACTGTCATTTAGGGAAGGGAGGCATACATAGAGCCTCTGGCACTTTAAGATGCAGATTTTTTTTGTTGTTGTTGTTATCTCCCAGGATCTTGGCTGCTAGGATTCTCCAACTCTTAAATCTAATGTAAATCTTAACAGAGACTGATGACCTGGGTCATCATTTGTGTAAAAGCCACTTATGTCAATCTCATCATGGGCTGTCTGCTAAGGATGGAGGGCAGTGGTGTGTCCTGTGCAGGTCCCAGTGTGGCAGCCACATTGTGCCCACCTAGGTGTTGCTCCTTGACTTTGTGGCTTTTTCCTCCTGCCAGGTGGAAGCCTGCTCTCATTGTCCATAGTAGTTGCCCCGCTTGTGATTTTGTTCAGTATGCCTGGGTGCATGGGGCACTGAGGCCCTTCCTGCTGGTGGCTCACAGCTTGTGGCTTGGAGCCAGGGTGGCATGTCCTTTTGGAGTGAGCACCCTATGGCCCACTATTGGCTGTTAACATGAACATATTCCTGTTTCATTTGGGGGCTTGCAGCAGCTGAGCCCTCCTGAGGTGCTGGGTCTCCTGCATCAGATGCAGTTGTGTGTCTATGGGACCCCTGCCATATTCGTCAACCATCAACTTCCAAGCAAGAGGCAAGAAACTGAAAGGAGGGGCTGGGGCCAAAGGCTGGAGGAAAACATTCACTCCTTCTCTGTTCAAGGCTTAGCATTTGAGCATGGCAGTGGGTGCTTGCCTGCTGGGGCCACTGGAGGCTTCCCATTTTTGTGGCCACAGTTTTTTTCCTTATAAACATTGGACCATTGGCTTTGTTCTAGTGAGACCTTCCCTTTGAGTGACCTCTGGGTTTGTGATGAGGGCCACTGTAAGAAGATCCATCCTCCTCTTCATCCTTTTGGTCTGCTTGTCTTTGAGTCTCTGGATCTCAATTGATGAAAACTGTGGTGGCCACCTTAATCAGCTCACTGGCACACTTTTCAGTAAAGCCCTCAAGGATTGTAATTTTTGGCAAATGGCTCTCTAAGCCTGTCCCATTAAGGCTGCATTGATCACCTGTTGCTTGCACCTGTGCATTTCTTTACTGACAAACTTGCATTGTGGCTGTTACACTTGTATGTGCCCCTCCTTGCCCGGCACCTCTGGGCAGGGAGAGGGGCGGCAGTCGAGGTGGCCTGGACATTTAGCTCTGAGTCAGCTGGGCACATCTCTTTTGATTATTGCTGCTAGAGAAATGTTCAGGGCTATGGAGGGTGTGAGAGGGAGATGCTTGAGCAGCGGGAGGCTTATCTCAGCTCTGATTGTCTGCAAATGTGCTCAGCTTGGGCTGGGGCTCAGGGCTGGCTCTGATTCCTTCTAACTCTTGGGTACAGACAGTGTGTTTTGTTCTCTTTTTACTTTTCATTTAGAGTTTCTATGAGGGCTTCTTGACATCTCTTTATTTTGAGACCTTCTTCTTTGTTGAGGCCCCGTCCTAGGTCTGGATAATGGGCTGCATCAGATCAGTCATGGCCCAAGCTTTCTCCATGTAGGAGGGAGTATGATTTTTCCAGCTTATGAGCTCAGTGGTGGTGAAAGGCTGGCACACAAAACTGCCTTGTCTTCCTCAGACATTTCCATTCTGGTCAACATTGGTATGTTGTACCTTGCAGGGGCATCTGGAGAGTTCTCATCTGAGTTGTGGCTATGGTCTTAGGACAGATCTCCTACCTTCATCTTTGGAGGTGAAATATCTTTGGTCTTAGGAAGCCTTTAGCTCTGAGGACATCACAGAGGAAGGAATAGCCAGTATCGGGGGCCATTATTTGTTGCCTCTGAGGACAAGGAGGCTGAAAGGAGAGTCTGTTGTCCCAGTGGTCTTGGCAAAGTTGGGTAGTGTGGCACATAAGGTCTTGGGTCGTCTTCTGGCTCACAGGAAAAACAGTTTGCCTTCCTCTTTCCTAGTCAGATTTTCTGTTGAGCTGCTTTCCACTGGGTCTTAGAGACGCTCCTGGTGAACATCAGCTTGGACTGTCCATCTAGACAGGCTCTCAACCAAGGGGGCTGTTTCTGAACTATCTCTTGCAAGCAATCAATATAAGCAAATTGGTTCAGGGGTTCCAACAGCAATCAAAAGGACCTCAGCAATGACTCTCTCTTCTAAAGATCCATCTGGTGGCCAGCCCACATCTTGGGAGGGCCACTCAAATTCACAGAGTATACAACCTTTGGAGTGAGTTTCACTCCACAGTTACCAGGAAAACCTTCCTAAAGGTTTCTAACACATTTCAGAAGGCACAGTTTCCTTAGTGTGCCTCCATGTTCCACCCTGCATCGGTGGAGCACACTTAGAACAAAACACACTTAGGACAAGAGTTGCTTCGTCCATCTCCTGCCGTTCCTCTCATGGGGACTTAGGGCCCTCTTAGCCTTGCAAGTTGGTATCAACCGCTGACCTGGAGCTTTCACCTGGATGTTGGTTGGTGAAATTCCGCCATAGACTGTATGAGGTGCCACGGAACCGGGGATCAGGACTCTGCACCTGCTTTGGCCCTCGGGTTGGGCCGGAACCCTTCCCTTTGTCTGTCTCATTCACAAAGTTTCACACACTTTCCCACAGACATGGCCAGGACAGAATTTCTATACCGCCCAAATTCCAATAACTCCAAACCAAACAAAAAGGGAGTCATGGTTTCCCCTCTGCTCGCTGTCCCTGAACAGAGACTACTCTGGTGCCTCCCCGGGTTCATTTCAGCTTCAACTACTTTGGACAGTACTTGGGACCCAACAGAGGTTGATCTGTTATAGGGACAAACGAGGCAAGGCACCGAAGATGGCAGGAAACAGTTTTATTTGGCTGCAGCCAGGTTCAGAGGGTACAGCCTTTGCTGTAATCAATCAATTCCCTGAACCCCGACTTTAGGGAGTTTCAGAGTTTTATACCCAGCATGTAAGGGGAGGGTCTCAGAAGTTCACAGTCTGCAGAAGTTCACATAAAAGCAGCTTTTTCTTTCACTGTTTTGGGCAAGTTAACTCTTCAAGGACAACACCTGAGAAGGGGCGAGCTTCTTTTTCCCTTTTTTCCTCTCCCTGCCAGTTGTTACCAAGGAACCCAATTGTAGCTTATCTTAAAAATATAGACATCTCTGTGAAGCCCAGCTCAAGGCCAGAGGCCTTGTTTGCACATTTCTTCAAAGTACTATACTGAATATGTTTGTGAAAAACTAGTAAGGGGGTGTCCAGCACCTGGAGTGCTGCTATCTTCTCTGCCAGTGGCCAAGTAAAACAGGGCAACAAGAATATAGGAAGTTTATCTACATTGAACTCTTTTGCAGAGACTCTTTTGCTGGCAGTCCTAAAATCAGCCATGGTAAAGATTTCTGGAGAAGCCCAGTTAAGACCTTCCTGTGGAGAGAGGGGGTGCCACTTCAATGCTTCAGGGTCTGAGCTGTGGTCTTATTAGAAAACCTGTGGGTGTTCTGGCTGTTCTGGGAACATCCCGTCTCCCCCTAGATTGTGACCTATGCTTCAACTCCTGTTGGACTGGGTGGCACCTTTGGAAATTTGTATACTATGCTGAGCACTGTCTTCAGGTCCTAGGTGTCTTGTTGCTAAATTTCGATGCAGCCTGCTCTTTCTTTCCTTTGTCTTTTTTGTCTTGTGAAGGAGAATCAGATTTCTTTGGTTGCCCACTCAACCCCTCCCTACCTCTCCTGACTCTGATTGGTCTGTGGTTCTCTGAACTGTCCTGCTCTGCCCAGTGTCTGTTAAGGTATCTGCTTCTATTGCCCCTTGCTATTTGGATTTTTCTGTGAGTGACCCTCAACTGACCTAAGGTCTGCAGCTTCAATGTACAACTTGTTGGCCCCTTCTAGTTCTTTTTTGCTTTTTGGTATTGGGGATCAAATATGCCTCACAATCCTAGGCAAGCACCCTACAACTGAGCTATGCCCCTAGCACCTTAGTAGAGCTTCTTAATGTTTGTGCCTCTGTATCATTTAGAAAATAATTTTATTTTACTGAATTGTGAAAACAAAGAGTTTATTTTAAAATTCAAGCGATGTAGAAAGATCTCATTAGGAAGTACTCGAGATAATCATATCTAATGTGTTTCTAGTATTAATATTTTCATAGTTAATTTGAGGATATCACCCCGGATTTGTGTTTACCATGCACATATAACACATAAATTTACCTGAATGAACTCACATTTTGTTCCCTGATATTTTAAAATTTTGATTCTTATGTATTTATTTATTGGCACCAGGAATTGAACCCAGGGACACTTAACCACTGAGCCACATCCCCATTCAATTTTTATTTTTTTCATTAGAAACAGTGTCTCACCAAGTTGCTAGGGGCCTCATAAGTTGCTGAGACTGACACTGAATTCTCAGTCCTCCTGCCTCTGCTCCCTAGTGGTTGACCTCCAAACATGAGCCTCTGCTCTTGGCCTGCGGGTGACCTTCAAAGAAGGGCTTTAAAGTCCAGTGTGGAGAGAGATGCTGGCCTTTCATTCCCTGTGAATACAAGGGTGGTGGTACCTGCATCATGTACTTCTTCAGTGGAGTGGAGGGATTATAATTTAAAAATTTTTAGCATCAGATTGATCTCTTTTTAGGTGCAAAGGGATGGAAACTATCCTTAGGCCTCAGGGTCTGAGCTCTCTTATTAGAAAACCTGTGGGTGTTCTGGCTGTTCTGGGAACATTCCCTCTCCCCCCTAGATTGTGACCTGTGCTTCAACTCCTGTTGGACTGGGGGGCGCCTCTAGAAATTTCCATTATTTGCATAGAATATTATGCTGAGCACTCCCTTTAGGTCCTCAACATCTTGTTGCTAAATTTAGCAGCCCGCTCTTTCTTTCCTTTGTCTTTTTTGTCTTGTGAAGGAGAATCAGAATTCTTTGGTTGCCCACTCAACCCCTCCCTACCTCTCCTGACTCTGATTGGTCTGTGGTTCTCTGAACTGTCCTGCTCTGCCCAGTGTCTGTTAAGGTATCTGCTTCTATTGCCCCTTGCTGTTTGGATTTTTCTGTGGGTGACCCTCAACTGACCTAAGGTCTGCCGCTTTAATCTCCTCCTTGTTGCCCCTTATAGTTCTTTTTTGGCTTTTTTGGTATTGGGGATCAAATATGCCTCCTAATCCTAGGCAAGCACCCTACCACTGAGCTATTCCCCTAGCACCTTGGTAGAGCTTCTTAATGTCTGTGCCTCTGTATCATTTAGAAAATGAAATAATTTTATTTTACTAAATTGTGAAAACAGAGTTTATTTTAAAATTCAAGTGATGTAGAAAGGTCTCATTAGGAAGTAGTCGTGGAAATCATAGTCTAATGTGACTCCAGTATTAATATTTTCAGAGTTAATTTGAGGTTATCACCCTGGATTTGTGTTTACCACGCACATATAACACATAAATTTACATGAATGAACTCACATTTTGTTCCCAGGTATTTTAAAATTTTGATTCTTATTTATTAATTTATTGGCACCAATAAATAAATTGGAATTGAACCCAGGGGCACTTAACTACTGAGCCACATCCCCAACCCATTTTAAAATCTTTATTTAGAGACAGGGTCTTGCAAAGTTGCTTAGGGCCTCACTATGTTGCTGAGGCTAGCTTTGAATTTACACTCCTGCAGCCTCAGCCTCCAGAGCCACTGGGATTACATGCCTTTGCCATCGCACCTGTCTTGTTCCCTGCTGCCTTATGTGACAGTTTGTCTTAAGGTTTTTCATATCAGTAAATGGAAACATAAATAACTTAAAAAAAATTGTGGAGCATTTTCTTTCTTTTGTATTTATTTATTTATTTAATTTATGTTTAGTTTTGATGGACATAGTACCTTTATTTTATTTTTCATTTCTATGTGGTGCTGAGGATGGAACCCAGTGCCTCATTTCATGATGGGAGCGGGAGCGCTCCTTCACTGAGAAGGAAGCCCTGTAGCATTTTCAATATTCACAAAAGTTGAGAGATTGTGCTTTTGCCACTTTTCACCTCTTCAAAAGTTCTCCATGCATGGCCAGCAAAACCATTGCATTGAATATTCTATTGTGTATCTCTCAAAGCTAAGTTTTCACAAAGACTTAAGACTATCAAGAGTAATTCATTACTATTGTCACACTGGTGGTGTTTGGATTTCCTTAGTTGTCTCAAAACATGAAAAGTTTGTTTGCCTCATGGTCTAAATAGTTTCCCAAAGGCTGAGTGATATTTTGTTTGGAGGCACTCTAATTTACTCCACACTATTGAGGGAGTGGTGATGCCAGAAGTGTGCCATTAGTGTGCTGAAACTTATCTCCTAGGGGGAGGACCCTTCCACCCTTTGACCCTGGGGGTGGAGTCCACACCCCAGGATATAGCTGTGGCTATGTAAAGGAAGTCCCAAAGTGATTCTCTGTTTTGTGAGGAGCCTGCAGGAAGGTGTCTTAAGCAATTTGGAAGCAGTCTTCAATCTCCAACTTCTACCCCTGCAAAACGGTAAGACATAAATGGTTGTTTGCAAGGTAGAGATGCCATGGGGTCTTGTTTTAGAAGCCTTAATGAGCCAAAGCTCTGATATTTCCTCATAGTAGTCCGCCGTTGTTTGTTTAAACTAGTTTTGCTAATGGGGATTGAGCCTAGGACTACTTGATCGCTGAGCTACATCTCCAAAATATATTTTTAGTGTCAATGAATCTTATTTTACTTTTTTATATGTGGTGCTGAGAATTGAACTCTACATCTCACACATGGTAGGCAAGCGCTCTACCACTGAGCCACAATCCCAGCCCCCTCAGTCCATTTTTGTTATTTATGTTACTTTTTATTCTGAGTCAAGGGTCTCACTGACTTGCTTGAGATTGGCCTAAAATTGGTATCCTCTAGGCTCGTGCTCCTGAATACTTGGGATCTACTCATGCACTAGTTCGCCCACATTATTTGCCCTTATTTAAGCGAGTTTGTGGAATATATTTGTTGAATTGGCCCTAACTCTTCCAAATGAGTTTGTGGAAGTGGAATCCCTGGGTCAGTACCCGAGGTCCAGCAACAGGGTTGTGAGTCTTTGCATTTCTGCCGGTTCAGTAGGTAGACTTTCTTTGCATTTTGTTCAGCACCTGGGTGGTAGAACATTTTTGTCTTTTTATATTTTGGGGGGTCCCGGGTTTGTACCCCAGGGAGATTAGTTACTGAACCACTTTCCCAGGTGGTTTTTTATATTTTATTTAGAGACAGTGTCTGGCTAAGTTGATTTGCACTCCTGCCTCAACATCCTGAGCTCTGCTGAGATTATGGAGTGTGTGCCACCTTGCCCAGCCAGTCTTTTCTTTTAATAGCTTTTTTTTTTTTTTTTTTTTTTTTTCTGCCGGTACTAGGAATTAGACCCAGAGGTGTTCTACCACTGAGGTTTATCCCTGGCCTTTTAAAATTTTTTAGAGGCAGCTAGCTTGGAACTTTTCTTCCTACTGCCTCACCTCCAAAAGTAGAGTTATTTCATATTTGTTGTTGTTTGTTTTCTTTTTCTGGAAGAGGGTCTTCCTATGTTGTCCTACAGTTCGGGGTTCAAGTTGTCCTCCTGCCTCAGCTTTCTGAGCAGCTGAGACTACAGGCTGCTACTTTCTGGGTCCAGGTTTAGGCATTTGTTTTTTATTTTCCTTATGATTTTCATCCAAATAGAGGTTTGACTCCAGTTGGGTGAAGTTTTCATCATTACAGGAAAGTTTTGCAGTTTTATAATTGTAGAGCTTGCATGAGAGTTTATTCCTAAGTGTTTTATTATATATATTTGAGAGAGAGAGAGAGAGAGAGAGAGAGAGAGAGAGAGAGAGAGAATTTTGTAATATTTATTTTAGAGTTCTCGGCGGACACAACATCTTTATTTGTATGTGGTGCTGAGGATCGAACCCGGGCTGCACACATGCCAGGCAAGCGCGCTACCGCTTGAGCCACATCCCCAGCCCAGTGTTATATATTTTTAACAATTGCTGATTTCTGTGCTGAGGGTATAGGGTGAATGTTGAGCCTGTGTGGAGGCCCTGGGCTTTAATGTCTTAAACTAGGGTTTAAGTCCCTAGTGTTCACCTCCAGCGGCTCACCAGCCACCCCCTATCCCTTCAACCCCTCATTTATTCCTAATGAGTTTTCCCCATTGTGTTCTAACTGGTTATTCTTTTTAATAAAGATATTTGTTTTCTAGCATTTTTATGAGTTAATGAATGATAATATACATGCTCTATTTTTGGCAGAACTGGGATTAAATTGAAAGATGCACTGATGGGCCAGCTTTTTTTTTTTTTTCTGTGAGGGATTTAGGGGTTGATCACAGATATTTTTCTGCTACGGAGATACATCTCAAGATCTTTTTATGTTTTTTAAGTTTTTTTCTTTTCCTTTTTTTTTTAGTTGTAGTTGGACCCACTGCCTGTATTTTATTTTTATGTGGTGCTGAGAATGGAACTCAGCATCTCGCACCTTCTAGGCCAAAACCCCAGCCCCACTTTTTACTTTTCAAGACAATGTCTCCCTCAGTGGCTGAAGCTGGTTTCAAACTGGGATTCCTCTTTCCTCAGTTTGAAGAGTTGTTGGGATTAAAGGAGTGTACCACTGTAACCAGCTGGACATTAATTCCCTTGTGTGTGTGTGTGTGTGTGTGTGCATGCATCGTGTGTGTCGTGTGTGTGAGTGTGTGTGTGTGAGTGTGTGTGTGTGTGTTTGATACTGGGGATTCAAACCAGGGTAGTTTCAACATTAAGCTACAGCTATGCATTTTGTTGTTCTTGTTGTTGTTGTTTTTCCCTAGGGATTGAATCCAGGGCTCTTAAGCACTGAGCAGCATCTTCAGCCTTTTTAAAATATTTTACTTAGAGACAGGGTCTCACTGAGTTGCTTAGTGCCTTGCTAAGTTTCTGAGGCTGGCTTTGAACTCACAATCCTCCTGCCTCGCCTCTGGAGCCACTGGGATTACAGGTGTGCACCACCTTGCCTGGTTTAGCCATGACAATTTTCACTGCTTATTTTGGCAGAAGGTCTGAATTCCCTGGCTGCTCTATAGCTTTCATTCCTTCTGCCTTAGTGCCTTAGTTCCCCTCTCAGACTGAGGGGGGATTATAGATGGTCACCTCTGTGCCTGGCTCTCACATTTTCTTTTCTTTTTTTTTTTTAAGAGAGAGAGAGAGAGAGAGAGAGAGAGAGAGAGAGAGAGAGAGAGAGAAAGAGAGAGACAATTTTAATATTTATTTTTTAGTTTTGAGTGGACACAACATCTTTGTTTGTATGTGGTGTTGAGGATCGAACCAGGTCCGCACGCATGCCAGGCGAGCGCGCTACTGCTTGAGCCACATCCCCAGCCCTGGCTCTCACATTTTCTTATGAAGACTTTTCCTTTGAAGTGTTTATGATAATCAATGGTAATCTTCTGTATTGTAGGTGTATTGGTGATTGGTGCTGGTAGTAATGTTTCCACAGGAGTGTCACTATTGTACATACATCTTTGGTTTGTTTCTTTGTTTGTTTGCTTTGGGATCTATCCTGTTGTTTGTGAACTGCTTGATAGTTCTATTTTTTTTCCCCCTCCGGGAACTAGAAATGGGACCTAGGGGTGATCTTCCTCTGAGCTTTATCCCTGGCCCTTTTTATTTTTTATTTAGAAGCAGGCTACCCTGCAACTTTTCATCCTACTGCCTCACCTCCGAAGTAAAGTTATTTCATATTTGTTGTTGTTGTTTGTTTTCTTTTTCTGGAAGAGGGTCTTCCTATGTTGTCTAGGTTAGCCTTAAAATTCAGGGCTTAAGTTGACCTCATGTCCCAGCTTTCTGAGCAGCTGGGACTAAAGGCTGGTACCTTCTGAGTCCAGTTTAGGCATTTGTCTTTGTTTTCCTTATGATTTTTATCCAAATAGAGGTTTGACTCCATTTGGGTGAAGTTTTTTGTCATTTCAGTGAAGTTTTGCAGTTTTATAACTGTAGAGCTTGCATGAGAGAGTTTATTCCTAGGTGTTACATATTTTTAACAATTGCTGATTTCTGTGCTGAGAGTATAGGGTGAATATTGATCATGTGTGGAGGCCCCGCATTCATCACCCCCCAACCCTTCAACCCCTCATTCATTCCTAATGAGTTTTCCCCCATTGTGTTCTAACTGGTTATTCTTGTTTATAAAGATATTTGTTTTCTAGTATTCTTATGACTTAATGAATGATAATATACATGCTCTATTTTTGGCAAAACTGGGCATTAAATTGAAAGATGCACTGATGGGCCAGCTTTTTTTTTTTTTTTTTCTGTTAAGGATTTAGGGGTTGATCACAGATATTTTTCTGCTACGGAGATACATCTCAAGATCTTTTTATGTTTTTTCAGTTTTTTCTTTTTCTTTTTTTTTACTTGTAGTTGGACCCACTGCCTTTATTTTATTTTATTTTTATGTGGTGCTAAGGATGGAATTCAGTGCCTTGCCACAACCAAACCCCCTTTTTTAGTTTTTAAGACAATGTCTCCGTCAATTGCTGAAGCTGGCCTCAAACTGGGATTCCAGTTTCCTCAGTTTACAGAGTTGTTTGGATTAAAGGAGTGTATCTCTATAAGCAGGTGGACATTAATCCCTTGTGTGTGCTTGTGTGTGTGTGTATGTGTGTGTGTGTGTGTGAGTGTATTGTGTGTTTTTGATACTGGGGATTCAAACCAGGGAAATTTCACCATTAAGCTATAGCTATGCATTTTTGTTTGTTTGTTTGTTTGTTTGTTGTTATTTTTCCCTAGGAATTGAATCCAGGGCACTTAAGCACTGAGCTGCATTTTCAGCCTTTTTAAAATATTTTATTTAGAGACAGGGTCTCACTGAGTTGTTTAGTGCCTTGCTAAGTTGCTGAGGCTATCTTAGAACTCACATTCGTTCTGCCTCACCCCTGGAGTCCTTGGGGTAACAGGTGTGCACCACCTTGCCTGGTTTAGCCATGACAATTTTCATTGCTTATTTTGGCAGAAGGTCTGAATTCCTAGGCCGCTCTCTAACTTCAGCAACTGAGGGGGGATTACAGATGGTCACCTCTGTGCCTGGCTCTCACATTTTCTAATGAAGACTTTTCCTTTAAAGTGTTTATGATAATCAGTGGTAATCTTATGTATAGTAAGTGTATTGGTGATTGGTGCTGGTAGTAACGTTTCCACAGGAGTGTTGCTATTGTACATATGTCTTTGTTTGTTTGTTTTGAGGCCTATCCCGTTGTTTGTGAACTGCTTTATGGTTCCTTTATTTATTTATCTATTTATTTATTTATTTATTTGCAAATAAATAAATAAATAAATAAATAAATAAATAAAGGAAGTATGGAATTGGACCCAGGGGTGATCTACCACCAAGCTTTATCCCTGACCCTTTTTTTTTTTTTTTTTTTAAGAGCAGGCTAGCCTGCAACTTTTCATCCTACTGCCTCACCTCTGGAGTAAGGTTATTTCATATTTGTTGTTGTTTGTTTTCTTTTTCTGGAAGAGGGTTTTCCTATATTATCCAGTCTAGTGTTAAAGTTGGGGGCTCAAGGTGTCCTCCTGTCTCAGCTTTCTGAGAAGCCAGAGTACAGGCTGGTACATTCTGGGTCCAGATTTCGGCGTTTGTCTTTTGTTTTCCTCATTTCAGTAAAGTTTTGCAGTTTTATAATTGTAGAGCTTGCATGAGAGTTTATTCCTAGGTGTTACATATTTTTAACAATTGCTGATTTCTGTGCTGAGAGTGTAGGGTGAATGTTGAGCATGTGTGGAGGCCTGGGGTTTAATGCCTAGCGTTTACCTGCAGCATCTCGCCAACCACCCGCCCAACTCGTCAAACCCTCATTTATTCCTAATGAGTTTTCCCCCATTGTGTTCTAATTGGTTATTCTTGTTTATAAAGATATTTGTTTTCTAACATTCTTATGCCTTTATTTAAAGGATCATAATATTACATGCTCTATTTTTTGTGGAACTGGGGATTAAATTCAAAGCTGCTCTCATCGGCCAACTTTTTTTTTTTAAGTTGGTAGTTTAGGGATTGAATCCAGAGATTCTCTGCCACTGTGCTAAATCCCAAGCCCTTTTTACTTTTTATTTTAAGACAGTGTCCTCCTCAGTTACCAAGGCTGGCTTCAAATTTGGTTCCTCCTTCCTTATTTTGCAGGGTTGCTGGGATTAATTAAAGGAGTGTACCTCTTTAACAACTGGACATTCATTGTGTTGTGTTTGTGTGTGTGTGTGTTTGATACTGGGGATTGAACCCAGGGGAGTATAATCACTGAGAAACATCCTCAGCCATTTTTAAATTTCTATTTAGAGAGAGGGTCTTGATGAGTTGCTTAAGGCTTCACTAAATTGCTGACGCTGATTTTGAATTTGTGCTCCTCCTGCCTCAGCCTCCCAAGCTCATGTGTGCCACTGTGCCAGCCTGTCTAGTTCTTTGTGAACTGCTTTATGGTTCTTTTATTATTTTTTTTTTCTGGAAGTATGGAATGGACCCAGGGGTGATCTACCACTCAGCTTTATCCCTAGCCCTTTTTATTTTTTATTTAGAAGCAGGCTAGCCTGCAACTTTTCTTCCTTGGCTTCAGCTCTGGAGTAGAGTTATTTCATATTTGTTGCTTGTTTTCTTTCTTTCTTTCCTTCCTTATTTCTTCCTTCCTTCCTTCTTTCTTTCAGAGGGTCTTCCTATGTTGTGCAGGCTAGCAATAAAGTTTGGGGCTCAAGTTGTCCTCCTGTCTCAGCTTTCTGAGCAGCTGGGACTACAGGCTGGTACCTTCTGAGTCCAGGTTTAGGCATTTGTCTTTTATGTTTCTTATGATTTTCATCCAAATAGAGGTTTGACTCCAGTTGGGTGATGTTTTTTCTCATTTCAGGAAAGTTTTGGAGCTTTATATTTGTAGAGCTTGCATATGAGTTTATTCCTAAATGGGTGAAACTGGCTTTGAATTGTTAATATTTTTAACAATTGCTGATTTCTGTGCTGAGGTATAGGGTGAATGTTGAGCATGCTTGGAGGCCCTGGGTTTAATGTCTAGTGTTCTCGTGCAGGGAGGCACCAACCACCAACTTGTCTATTCCTAATGAGTTTTCCCCCATTGTGTTCTAACTGGGTATTCTTGTTTGTTAAGATATTTGTTTTCTAGTATTCTTATAACTCAAACAAGGTCTTTTAATATTTTTTTTTAGATTATAGATGGACACAATACCTCTGTTTTGTTTTTGTATATTTTTATGTGGTGCTGAAGATCAAACCCAGTGCCTCACATATGCTAGGCAAGCAGTCTTCCACTGAGTTACAACCCCAGCCCACTTAAGCAATTTAATGAATGATAGTATATGTACTCTGTTTTGGGCGGGAGTGGGGGTTGAATTCAGAGCTGCACTCATGGGCCAACATTCTTTTTTTTCTTGTGGGGATTTATGGGTAGAACCCAGATATTCTCTGTAACTAAGCTACATTCAAGTCCTTTTTGTTTTCTATTTATTTTATTTTTTGAATATTTATTTTTTAATTATAAGTGGACACAATATTTTATTTTATGTGGTGCTGAGGATCGAACCCAGTGCCTCACACAAGCCAGGTGAGTGCTCTGCCTCTGAGCCTCAGCCCCAGCCTTTTTTGCTTTCTATTTTAATTCAGTGTCTCCCTCAGTTGCTAAGACTGATTTCAAACTTTGATTCCTCCTTCCTCAGTTTGCAGAGTTGCTAGAAATGTGTATACTTCATAAACAAGTTGGATATTCATTCTTATGTGAGGTGTGTGTGTGTGTGTGTGTGTGTGTGTGTGTGTGTGTTTGGTACTGGGGATTGAATCCAGGGGAGTTTTACTACTGAGCTACAGCCATTAAGTTTTTTATTTTGTTATGTACAGAACATTGAACCCCTGGGCGCTTAAGCACTGAATCACGTCCCCAGCCCTTTTTAAATATTTTTTTTACAGATGGTCTCAATGATTTGCTTACTTACTGACTAGTTAAATGGGTGAAACTGGCTTTGAATTGTTAATCCTCCTGCCTCAGCTCCTGGAGCTACTGGGACTATAGGTTTGCACTACCTCGCCTGGCTTAGCCACAGCAGATTTTATTGCTTATTCTGGCACAAGGCCTTAATTGCCCAGGCTGCTCTCTAACTTTCTGCCTTTCTTCCTTATTCCCCCAGTGACTGAGAGGGAATTACAGATGGTTACCACTGTGCCTGGCTTTCATGTTTTTTGTTTGTTTTTAGTATATATTTAGTTGTCAATGGAACCTTTTTAAAAATTTATTTCTTTATATGTGATGCTGAGAATCCAACCCAGTACGTCACACCTGCCAGGCAAGCTCACTACCACTGAGCCACAACCCCAGCCTTCTCCTGTTTTTTAATTAAGACTTTTCAAATGTTTATGATAATCAATGGTGATCTTCTGTATCATAAGATGTATTGGTGATCCTTGCTGGTAGTAATGTTTTCACAGGAGTGTCGCTATCCATATCTTTGTTTGTATGTTTGGTTTTGGTACTAGAGATTGAACCCAGAGGCACTGCATCACATCCCCAGCCAGTTTCTTATATTTTATTTAGAGACAGGGCTTTGGTGAGTTGCTAAGGGCCTCAGTGAGTTGCTTAGGGCTTTGGTGAGTTGCTGAGGCTGGGTTTGAACTTGCATTCTTCTTGCCTCAGCATTCCATGTTGCTGAGATTACAAGGGGCCTGTGCTTTCCATTTTTTAAATTATTTAATGGCTTGCTAAAGAACTTTGGTTTTTGTCTCTGTTTTAAGGGTTTAGTAAGCAATTGAAGCTTTTATTTAAGCAAGGTATTAAAGCATTTGATAGAGACAGTGGCAGTAGGATTATAAAGAATGTGGAAATTTCATCATCAGCCCATGAGTATGTAAATTTTTCTTGTGAGATGTGTGCCTTCACAACACTCAGTTGTTTGAGTTTTCATAAAAGGTAGTGTGTATTCTTGAGGTCTTAAATCTGAAAAGAAACTTCTAAAATGCATACATAAGCCTTGTTCTGAGATGTAGACAGGTCCTAGTTGAACCATCTGTATGATCTGAAATTGTTTGTCTTTAATTTACTAGGTGTAGATAGTGGAGATCTTCATACCTTAATTTGCTGGACTGGGGGTATATGGGTGCTGTACTATGGAACTATAGCCCCAGTTATTTTAAATTTCCTTTTGAGACAGGGTCTCACTAAGTTTCCTAGCTGGCCTCAAACTTGTGATCCTTCTCCCTCAGATTCCCACGTCACTGGGGTTGCATGCACATACCACCCTTCCTGGCTTCCAACCTATTGTTTTATGTATACCATGTATTTAAAACTTGGTAATTTAGTTGGGTGTGGTGGTGCATGCCCATAAACTCAGCAGCTCAGGAGGCTGAAGCAGTAGGATCATGACTTCAAAGCCATCCTCTGCAAGTTAGCGATGTCCTAAACAACTGGTGAAACCTCATCTCTAAATAAAACACAAAGTAGGGCTGGGGATGTGGCTCAGTGATTGAATTCCTCTGGGTTCAATTCCTGTTACCTAAGTATATAAGTAATTAAAATTTTCTAGCTTGTTATGATAGAGAATAGTTTCCAAATTTCAAAATGAAAAGACTAAGAATAGTAATTTACTCATTTACCTTTATATACTTACTGGTCAAAAAAAAATTATGCCATCATCTTAAGGTACTGGGTAGTGCATATATCACAAGTTATAGTGAAAACAGCTTTTTGCTACGCAACTAATTTGACAGAAGTGTTTGTGAGCATGGTACAGAATTCTTATAGTTTGTGCCAGTTTTAGATATTCTTCCCAGGTCATCAAAGTTGAAAATACAGTGGAATATTGAGCATGAAGAAGAATGCTATGCAATTTCTCTTCTCTCTGCTTTCATTAAAATTAAAATTTGAACTTTGTTCAATCATTCACCTCTATGGATTATGAAATCCTGCTGGCTGCCAGTTGTTGTATATGACAGAAATGAGGAGATGATTTACTGAATCAGAGTTTATTGAAATACAATGAGAATTGTTGCGTAGGTTTACATCCTCAGAGGGGAGAGAATAATGTGAAAAAAACTTCATAGAATACAGCAGGTAGATGAGGTACTTTAACCACATATTAATGGTTTCCAAAATTCTTAAAGCCCACTTGTTCAATTAATATGGCAACAGGCTTTGTGAAAAGTAAAGTGTCCTTGAAGCTGAGATTTTCCTGTACAGGAGCAGTTCTTGGAGAAGGCAGCTTGACCACCTTGGTGGACAGTCAGGATAACAGGTAAGGTCTCTAATTACTAGTTGATAGCAGGTGGTATTGGTGGATGAGGATTCTGAGATTAATTCGCAGCTGATGAGGCCTTGTCACTGCTTGGCTCTAGGCTTTCAGAGAAGTGTCATGGTCTTTCATATGACAGAGGTGGCCCTACCTTAACCTAAGCTCTCAGGTGTCTGACAAAACTCTGGAGTTGAGATCTTTTCTGAAGCTCAGTAGTTTAGATCAGTGGCTGACACGTGGGGAGTCTGATGGGATATATAAGGACTGGCAACACATCATGCTCTAGCAAGGAGGGAAAACTCTCTAAAACATCAAACTTTTAGAAGTATTTAGAAACATTTCATCGTTACATAACACATGGCCTAGCACCAAAACCAAGCCACCCTCTGCCCTGGTTCCAGGCTCCACCCGTGAACAGGTGGACAGAAGATGCCATTATTCCAAGCCTTTGTAATTCTGGAGCCTGAAAAGGCTAGCCAGGAGCTTTAAGGAGTAAGTGGGTGGAGAAAATGATTTCTTAGAAGAAGAACCTGAATGGCCTGGTGGCCCATGCCTATAATTCTAGTAACTGGGAAGGTTTATGCAGCAGGTTTGCAAGTTGGAAGCTAGCCTTGGCAACTTACAAAATCCTGTTTCAAAATAAAAATGGCCACAAGTGTTGCTCCACGATAGAGTGACCCTGGGATCCATCGCCAGCACTGCCCTCACCACCCCCCTCCAACCAAAAAAAGTGTGGTTGCTCCTGCCTGCAGGACTGTGGGGTCCAGAAATAGATAAAGCATTCACTCCGGCTTCCCACTGATCACAGCTAGTCTTTACAAGGTTGGCCTCCTTCCCCATACCTCTTCAAATATATTTTCCAACAACTTTATCTTACTCCCAAAGTTTGTGATATTGATTAAAATTAACATTCATTATGACATCTTGTTTCCAAAATTAATGTTTTTTTGACCCACGCAGGGCATGTGTTCCCTGCAGTCACCACATGTGCCCCTTACTGAAGTTTGTCTCTTTTTTTAATATTTATTTTTTAGGTGTAGATGGATACAACACAATTTCTTTCTTTCCTTATTTTCTTTATGTGGTGCTGAGGATTGAATCCGGGTCTTGCTCCTGCTAGGCAAGCGCTCTACTACTGAGCCACAATCTCAGCCCTGGATCTGCATATTTTTTATGTTGTTTGTTCCTGAGGATTTAAACATTTTATGTCTGTTGTGAAAGGGAGACTTTTTATTTATTTATTTATTTTTTTGGTGATGGGAAATGAACCCAACGTATCAACTGAGCTGTATCCCAGCCCTGAAAGGGACTTTTAAATGAGGGTATTGCTGATTCAGTGATTTTTCTAATGATTTTCATGAGAATGAGAAATGATGAATTTTCTCTTTCTTTCTTTCTTTCTTTCTTTCTTATTTTCTACTTTGTGTAATTGGTGCAGGTATCATCAGGTAGTAGATATGTTCTTCAGTGCTGCTGTCTGGTCCCTGAAAGCTTGTGACCTTTAGTTCAGCCATGAGGCTGGTTATAGAATTCATTTGTACCTATGTTAAACTCTTAAGTGGGTGTTGACCTTATAAACTCAAGTGGGTGTTGACCTTACAAAATATGTTCCTGAGACTGTGAGGTCGATATTAGATTCAGGTTAGATTCAAGTTCCTAATGTTTACATTTGTGGTCTTGTCTCTAGCTGACAATGTGGCGTCTTTTAATTTTTTTTTTTTTTTTTTTTTAGGTACTGAGAATTTAACCCAGTGGTGCTTAACTATCAAGTCACCTACCCAACACGTTTTAATATTTTACATAGAGACAGGGGTCTCATTAAATTGCTTAGGGCTTCCATAAGTTCCTGAGGCTGGCATTGAACTCACAATCCTCCTGCCTTAGCTTCCTGACCTGCTGGAATTACAGGTAAGAGCCACCACTCCCCGGGCATTATTTGTAGGTTTTTGTGTCACTGTTAGACTTGTTAAAACCTCTGCCATTGTTGTTTCTGTTTGACCGATCCACCCAACCCAATCATGGCATTTTTCTGTGTACTTGAACTGTATTTCATTTAGGAAATGGTTATACATGCATCAAATTTGGCCTGCCACATGTTTTTCTAAGTAAGGTTTCACTGCAACACAGTCATGGCTGCTTTCTTGGCACAGGAGCACAGTTGAGTAGTGGAGCAGACTGGATGACCTACAAGGCAGAATTATTTACTGGTTGGCCATCCAAGGAGGCATTTTCTAGTCTGTGCATTCCTGTATCATTCACCTCCCCTAGACAAGGCTTGTGGCCTGTGTTAGTCAGGTTTTTGTCACTAACAACAAAGTACATGACAAAAAAACTAGTTTCAGAGGTTCAATCCATGGTGGACTTATTCCATTGCTCTGGGCCCAAAATGAGGCAGAATGTCATGGCGGAAGGGCATGATGGAGGAGTGCTGCCCCATTGATGTTGGCCAGGAGACAGAAAGAGGGGAAGGGGAAGAGGCCATAGGGAATATGGACCCATTCCAGATATGTACCCAGTGATCCACTTCCTTCAATCATACCCCACCTGTGTATGATTACGACCCAATTACTCTATTCAAAATAAAATGAACTGATTTAGGTCACAGCTCTAAGTCTAATCCTTTCACCTTTGAATCATTCTGCATTAACAGTTTTTCAGGACACTTTATGTCCAAATCATAATATGATCCTTTTCAATTAGACTGCGGGGACCTTGCTTCAGTAGTTTCCTTACCAGGAAAAATGCTGCCCTTAACAGGGTATATGTTCTAGTGGGGGAGAGATTGGCAATAGGAAATAAATTAGTAGATGGTGCAGTAAGTTACAAAGTTGTTGAGGAGGATTGAGAGGAAGCAGTGGATGGTACATTAGACACTGAGGTTCTTCCCAGCCTGGCATCCATGAGCTCTTCCATTTGTCCTTCAGCTTTGACCCGTCAAGTGAAAATGGACTTTTCACACCTCCTTCCTGCATCTTCCCAGCTGCAGCCAGAACCCTTTTTGGTCTCTACAAACTGTGAGTACTGAGGTGAAGAACCTGCTGGACAAAGTCCTAGGGTAAGTGCTGCTGAAAATGCACACAGGGCTGTGTGGGTGGGGGCTAAGAGGGTCTGGAAGAGGGAATTGGAAGGGAAGTGGTGTTAGGTGGCCTGGCCCAACGAGCTGCAACCAGGTGGACCCTCTTTTCTGTGTCCGACCCCTTGGTGGGTCTTTTGGTAATCTGTCTTGCTTTGGAGTTTGAACTTGACCTGTGGGCATTGACCGCATGATATTGATATGGGAGTTATAAGAATTTTGGTCACTTGTGTGTTTTCAAAAATGATAGAAATAATGGACCCATGTGAGGACTGTAATGGAAATTCAGAAGAAGTTATTTGTAATGTCTGGCACATGGTTAAGTACCAGCAACATTTGTCAAATGAAGTAAAATAGTTGTATTCCATATAGTTATAGTGCTTAGGAACTTTGGTTTTTATGCTTAACTGTTAGTAATAGTTGAGTGTTATCTTCTATAAGATGGAAGGGAATGATCAACTTTAGTTTCCATAGACTATTTTTTTTTTTTAAAGAGAGAGTGAGAGAGGGAGATTAGTTTTCGGTGGACACAACATCTTTGTTTGTATGTGGTGTGAGGATCGAACCTGGGCCGCACGCATGCCAGGCGAGCGCGCTACCACTTGAGCCATATCCCCAGGCCTCCATTGACTATTGGCTCAAATGGTTGAATATAGGTTTTCCAAGAAAAATGAAGATAAGATGTACTTAAGGAATACATTTGTTATTGGTTCATGTTTTTAGCCCCTTGGTGGACGTTTTCTTACCAGGAGGAACATTTATATTTTCAGTATAAAGATTTCATAGAAAAATAAGCCGAGTGCCTTTATTTTAAAATTAATGCTAATTTCAGTTATGTATTTAAAAAATTAAAATACTTTTGTATTGGTACTTGTCATCAAGTTCCTATAGGTTGAAGCCTCCAGGATATTAATTGTGAGGAACCGATTCTCAGGCAAGTGGTACATTTCTGGAGATGTAACTAATAATTAAGTCAATATTCGTCGTTATATGATTGAGGTTTTATATATTTGATAAATATTTTTAAGAATAACTTCAGGGCTAAGGTTGTGGCTCAGCAGCAGAGTGCTTGCCTAGCATGTGTGAGGCACTGGGTTTGATTCTCAGAACTACATATCAATAATGAAAATAAAGGTCCATTGACAACTAAAAAAACTTTTAAAAAAGATATAAAGATGCTCTGTCAGTTTTTCATGGCTGTGATCAAAATAACCTAAACAAGAACAACTTGGAGAAAGAACAGTTTATTTTGGTTCATGGTTTCAGTGGACTCAGTCATGGTCAATTAGCACCGTTGATCTGGCACCCAAATGAGGCAGAATATCATGGCAGAGGGTATGGTAGAGAAAGCTGCTCAGCTCTTGGCAGTGGAGAAGCAGGGTAGAAGAGGAAGGGGCCAAGGACAAACACTGTCCTCAAGGCCAAACCGATAATGACTTACTTCCTCCATTCATGCCCCATATGCCTATACCTTTCACCACCTCCCTGTGGTCCCTTCAAATTATTAAGCCTACTAATAGCTTAACACACTGGTAAAGTCAGAACCCTCTTGAACATTCACCTCTGGAACATGGTGGCATTGCCTTAACCATGGGCTTTCCAGATTAAGAAAAGTAACAGATTCTATTATTGGTTCTATTTTAGCATAATTTAGTTGCTATAACAGAGTTTCATGATGTAATTTGTTGCATGACTTTGTATTGTCCAAGTGTCTAGAGTGTCAGAAGAAACCCAGACTCAATAAAGAGTAGACATGAGGGAGGTTGGTTATTAGGGGCAGGGTTATAGCAGGGGAATTGATCCTATGAAGTCAACAGAGGATTGACATGTTCACCATAGAGCAATACATATCTGAGATGAGAAAGAGCAAATTCACTTGAATTTGTTCTGGTTTGGTGGCCCCATATTGTTGGTGGAATTGGAAGACTAAGGCTCTAGGACTTGTTTTGTTCTTGTGATTAAAAACCTGGGCCTGGTACAAGCTAGGCAAGCAATCACTGATTGACACTCCTAGCTTTAGGCAGCAGGCTGTAAAATTTGAGGCAGCTTTTCTACCTTAGCCTCTCTTTGGAGCACAATAGACAATTTTAATTGTAAGGCCTGTAAGGAAGAGTAATTTATATAAAGGAACAAAATGATGCTTGTTGACAGGCATACATTTAAGGTATTGCTCTATGATGGAATGTTTTCTCACAAATGCATCCTGAGGTAATTTTTTCCATATGCAAACATCAGAGTATGTACCCACATAAGGTAAGATGGCTACATCACTAGGCGATCTAGTCTGATGGGACCAACTTATAAACTGATCTTCATTGACTGAAATGTTATGTCATATGTGACTGTAACTGGGACCACAGAGATAAACCTTTTGTCAACAGTTCAGTATTTTTTATGGGTTTGCATGATTCTCACAAAAACAAACTGAGCTTTGAGGAGAAGACTTGCTCCTGGAAATCTCCCATGTCAGACTTCCAGGAAGGGCCAGTTTGACTCATTCCTAGCCAGTACCTGATGTGTGAGAATCATGTGACTGAAATGAAGAGGAAGAAGCCCTTTCCAGACTGAGGGGCTACACTGGTGGCCAAGTCAGATGTCCCTGCTTCAGATGGTAAGTCTCCTTCCTTCATATACTGGTGG
This sequence comes from Callospermophilus lateralis, assembly GCF_048772815.1. Lineage (NCBI taxonomy): Eukaryota > Metazoa > Chordata > Mammalia > Rodentia > Sciuridae > Callospermophilus > Callospermophilus lateralis. Next base: position 271,800 of record NW_027513048.1, read on the forward strand.
GGTGGGGTCGGGGTAGGGGGTTGCCTAGAACTTTTGTTTTCCTGAGATTGGATTGTCATGGGACTGCTGGGCTCCTATCACACCTGGGGCTGAACACTGGACACAGCAGCAGAGCTGGAAACATCACAGGCAATCAGGCCTCTCAGCACCATGGAGCTTCAAGCTCCAGAACTGGGGCCTGGCTCCTGGGCCGGGGCCCCTGAGCGCGTGTTCGTCGTGGCGTCGCGTGGCGTCCGGTGGCGTCGGGTGGCGTCGGGTCAAACCGGGGGCCCCTTGCTTGGGCCCCCTACCGCGCGCGCTCCCCTCAGTTCCCCTTGCGCCGTTCCCCACCCCACCCCACCCCACTCTTTCCTCCTCCTCTCGCCGCCCCTTCCTCTCCTTCTCTCTTCTCCTTGCGCTGTCCCCCTGCTCCTAGGCCTAGGTCGCATGGCTCCCTAGCCTGGGCTCCTCCATTGGGTCCCGGGACCCCTCCCACCCAGCCACCCAGCTTCATGCTGGCGCTGGCAGCCTTTCCACCCACCGGGCCCTAGTTTGGCCCTGTTTGGGTCCTGGTCCCTCCCCGGAGGATCTACTCCCCTGGATTGTAGAGGAGTGCCATGGGCTGGCCTCTGGCGCCCTGAAGGCCCCCTAAGGGAAACAGGGCCCTGTGCCTCGCCCGGGCCCCCTTGGCTGCTCGAACCCTGACACCTGGCAGTGGACGTGGGCGCCGCGCTGACCTTGGCCTGCCCCATCCCCTCCCTTCCCTCCCCTGCCCTCTCGCCTTGCGTGCTGCCCCTCACCCCAGCCCGCCCTCCCGCACCATGGAGCTTCAAGCTCCAGAACTGGGGCCTGGCTCCTGGGCCGGGGCCCCTGAGCGCGTGTTCGTCGTGGCGTCGCGTGGCGTCCGGTGGCGTCGGGTGGCGTCGGGTCAAACCGGGGGCCCCTTGCTTGGGCCCCCTACCGCGCGCGCTCCCCTCGGTTCCCCTTGCGCCGCCCCCCACCCCACCCCACCCCACTCTTTCCTCCTCCTCTCGCCGCCCCTTCCTCTCCTTCTCTCTTCTCCTTGCGCTGTCCCCCTGCTCCTAGGCCTAGGTCGCATGGCTCCCTAGCCTGGGCTCCTCCATTGGGTCCCGGGACCCCTCCCACCCAGCCACCCAGCTTCATGCTGGCGCTGGCAGCCTTTCCACCCACCGGGCCCTAGTTTGGCCCTGTTTGGGTCCTGGTCCCTCCCCGGAGGATCTACTCCCCTGGATTGTAGAGGAGTGCCATGGGCTGGCCTCTGGCGCCCTGAAGGCCCCCTAAGGGAAACAGGGCCCTGTGCCTCGCCCGGGCCCCCTTGGCTGCTCGAACCCTGACACCTGGCAGTGGACGTGGGCGCCGCGCTGACCTTGGCCTGCCCGATCCCCTCCCTTCCCTCCCCTGCCCTCTCGCCTTGCGTGCTGCCCCTAACCCCAGCCCGCCCTCCCGCACCATGGAGCTTCAAGCTCCAGAACTGGGGCCTGGCTCCTGGGCCGGGGCCCCTGAGCGCGTGTTCGTCGTGCGTCGCGTGGCGTCCGGTGGCGTCGGGTGGCGTCGGATCAAACCGGGGGCCCCTTGCTTGGGCCCCCTACCGCGCGCGCTCCCCTCGGTTCCCCTTGCGCCGCCCCCCACCCCACTCTTTCCTCCTCCTCTCGCCGCCCCTTCCTCTCCTTCTCTCTTCTCCTTGCGCTGTCCCCCTGCTCCTAGGCCTAGGTCGCATGGCTCCCTAGCCTGGGCTCCTCCATTGGGTCCCGGGACCCCTCCCACCCAGCCACCCAGCTTCATGCTGGCGCTGGCAGCCTTTCCACCCACCTGGCCCTAGTTTGGCCCTGTTTGGGTCCTGGTCCCTCCCCGGAGGATCTACTCCCCGGATTGTAGAGGAGTGCCATGGGCTGGCCTCTGGCGCCCTGAAGGCCCCCTAAGGGAAACAGGGCCCTGTGCCTCGCCCGGGCCCCCTTGGCTGCTCTAACCCTGACACCTGGCAGTGGACGTGGGCGCCGCGCTGACCTTGGCCTGCCCGATCCCCTCCCTTCCCTCCCCTGCCCTCTCGCCTTGCGTGCTGCCCCTAACCCCAGCCCGACCTCCCGCAGCATGGAGCTTCAAGCTCCAGAACTGGGGCCTGGCCCCTGGGCCGGGGCCCCTGAGCGCGTGTTCGTCGTGGCGTCGCGTGGCGTCCGGTGGCGTCGGGTGGCGTCGGGTCAAACCGGGGGCCCCTTGCTTGGGCCCCCTACCGCGCGCGCTCCCCTCGGTTCCCTTTGCGCCGCCCCCCACCCCACTCCACCCCACCCCACTCTTTCCTCCTCCTCTCGCCGCCCCTTCCTCTCCTTCTCTCTTCTCCTTGCGCTGTCCCCCTGCTCCTAGGCCTAGGTCGCATGGCTCCCTAGCCTGGGCTCCTCCATTGGGTCCCGGGACCCCTCCCACCCAGCCACCCAGCTTCATGCTGGCGCTGGCAGCCTTTCCACCCACCGGGCCCTAGTTTGGCCCTGTTTGGGTCCTGGTCCCTCCCCGGAGGATCTACTCCCCTGGATTGTAGAGGAGTGCCATGGACTGGCCTCTGGCGCCCTGAAGGCCCCCTAAGGGAAACAGGGCCCTGTGCCTCCCCCGGGCCCTCTTGGCTGCTCGAACCCTGACACCTGGCAGTGGACGTGGGCGCCGCGCTGACCTTGGCCTGCCCGATCCCCTCCCTTCCCTCCCCTGCCCTCTCGCCTTGCGTGCTGCCCCTAACCCCAGCCCGACCTCCCGCAGCATGGAGCTTCAAGCTCCAGAACTGGGGCCTGGCTCCTGGGCCGGGGCCCCTGAGCGCGTGTTCGTCGTGGCGTCGCGTGGCGTCCGGTGGCGTCGGGTGGCGTCGGGTCAAACCGGGGGCCCCTTGCTTGGGCCCCCTACCGCGCGCGCTCCCCTCGGTTCCCCTTGCGCCGCCCCCCACCCCACTCTTTCCCCCTCCTCTCGTCGCCCCTTCCTCTCCTTCTCTCTTCTCCTTGCGCTGTCCCCCTTCTCCTAGGCCTAGGTCGCATGGCTCCCTAGCCTGGGCTCCTCCATTGGGTCCCGGGACCCCTCCCACCCAGCCACCCAGCTTCATGCTGGCGCTGGCAGCCTTTCCACCCACCGGGCCCTAGTTTGGCCCTGTTTGGGTCCTGGTCCCTCCCCGGAGGATCTACTCCCCTGGATTGTAGAGGAGTGCCATGGGCTGGCCTCTGGCGCCCTGAAGGCCCCCTAAGGGAAACAGGGCCCTGTGCCTCCCCCGGGCCCCCTTGGCTGCTCGAACCCTGACACCTGGCAGTGGACGTGGGCGCCACGCTGACCTTGGCCTGCCCGATCTTCTCCCTTCCCTCCCCTGCCCTCTCTCCTTGCGTGCTGCCCCTAACCCCAGCCCGCCCTCCCACACCATGGAGCTTCAAGCTCCAGAACTGGGGCCTGGCCCCTGGGCCGGGGCCCCTGAGCGCGTGTTCGTCGTGGCGTCGCGTGGCGTCCGGTGGCGTCGGGTGGCGTCGGGTCAAACCGGGGGCCCCTTGCTTGGGCCCCCTAACGCGCGCGCTCCCCTCGGTTCCCTTTGCGCCGCCCCCCACCCCACCCCACCCCACTCTTTCCTCCTCCTCTCGCCGCCCCTTCCTCTCCTTCTCTCTTCTCCTTGCGCTGTCCCCCTGCTCCTAGGCCTAGGTCGCATGGCTCCCTAGCCTGGGCTCCTCCATTGGGTCCCGGGACCCCTCCCACCCAGCCACCCAGCTTCATGCTGGCGCTGGCAGCCTTTCCACCCACCGGGCCCTAGTTTGGCCCTGTTTGGGTCCTGGTCCCTCCCCGGAGGATCTACTCCCCTGGATTGTAGAGGAGTGCCATGGGCTGGCCTCTGGTGCCCTGAAGGCCCCCTAAGGGAAACAGGGCCCTGTGCCTCCCCCGGGCCCCCTTGGCTGCTCGAACCCTGACACCTGGCAGTGGACGTGGGCGCCGCGCTGACCTTGGCTTGCCCGATCCCCTCCCTTCCCTCCCCTGCCCTCTCTCCTTGCGTGCTGCCCCTAACCCCAGCCCGCCCTCCCACACCATGGAGCTTCAAGCTCCAGAACTGGGGCCTGGCCACTGGGCCGGGGCCCCTGAGCGCGTGTTCCTCGTGGCGTCGCGTGGCGTCCGGTGGCGTCGGGTGGCGTCGGGTCAAACCGGGGGCCCCTTGCTTGGGCCCCCTACCGCGCGCGCTCCCCTCGGTTCCCTTTGCGCCGCCCCCCACCCCACCCCACCCCACTCTTTCCTCCTCCTCTCGCCGCCCCTTCCTCTCCTTCTCTCTTCTCCTTGCGCTGTCCCCCTGCTCCTAGGCCTAGGTCGCATGGCTCCCTAGCCTGGGCTCCTCCATTGGGTCCCGGGACCCCTCCCACCCAGCCACCCAGCTTCATGCTGGCCCTGGCAGCCTTTCCACCCACCGGGCCCTAGTTTGGCCCTGTTTGGGTCCTGGTCCCTCCCCGGAGGATCTACTCCCCTGGATTGTAGAGGAGTGCCATGGGCTGGCCTCTGGCGCCCTGAAGGCCCCCTAAGGGAAACAGGGCCCTGTGCCTCGCCCGGGCCCCCTTGGCTGCTCGAACCCTGACACCTGGCAGTGGACGTGGGCGCCGCGCTGACCTTGGCCTGCCCGATCCCCTCCCTTCCCTCCCCTGCCCTCTCGCCTTGCGTGCTGCCCCTAACCCCAGCCCGACCTCCCGCAGCATGGAGCTTCAAGCTCCAGAACTGGGGCCTGGCTCCTGGGCCGGGGCCCCTGAGCGCGTGTTCGTCGTGGCGTCGCGTGGCGTCCGGTGGCGTCGGGTGGCGTCGGGTCAAACCGGGGGCCCCTTGCTTGGGCCCCCTACCGCGCGCGCTCCCCTCGGTTCCCCTTGCGCCGCCCCCCACCCCACTCTTTCCTCCTCCTCTCGTCGCCCCTTCCTCTCCTTCTCTCTTCTCCTTGCGCTGTCCCCCTTCTCCTAGGCCTAGGTCGCATGGCTCCCTAGCCTGGGCTCCTCCATTGGGTCCCGGGACCCCTCCCACCCAGCCACCCAGCTTCATGCTGGCGCTGGCAGCCTTTCCACCCACCGGGCCCTAGTTTGGCCCTGTTTGGGTCCTGGTCCCTCCCCGGAGGATCTACTCCCCTGGATTGTAGAGGAGTGCCATGGGCTGGCCTCTGGCGCCCTGAAGGCCCCCTAAGGGAAACAGGGCCCTGTGCCTCCCCCGGGCCCCCTTGGCTGCTCGAACCCTGACACCTGGCAGTGGACGTGGGCGCCACGCTGACCTTGGCCTGCCCGATCCCCTCCCTTCCCTCCCCTGCCCTCTCTCCTTGCGTGCTGCCCCTAACCCCAGCCCTCCCTCCCACACCATGGAGCTTCAAGCTCCAGAACTGGGGCCTGGCCCCTGGGCCGGGGCCCCTGAGCGCGTGTTCGTCGTGGCGTCGCGTGGCGTCCGGTGGCGTCGGGTGGCGTCGGGTCAAACCGGGGGCCCCTTGCTTGGGCCCCCTACCGCGCGCGCTCCCCTCGGTTCCCCTTGCGCCGCCCCCCACCCCACTCTTTCCTCCTCCTCTCGTCGCCCCTTCCTCTCCTTCTCTCTTCTCCTTGCGCTGTCCCCCTTCTCCTAGGCCTAGGTCCCATGGCTCCCTAGCCTGGGCTCCTCCATTGGGTCCCGGGACCCCTCCCACCCAGCCACCAAGCTTCATGCTGGCGCTGGCAGCCTTTCCACCCACCGGGCCCTAGTTTGGCCCTGTTTGGGTCCTGGTCCCTCCCCGGAGGATCTACTCCCCTGGATTGTAGAGGAGTGCCATGGGCTGGCCTCTGGCGCCCTGAAGGCCCCCTAAGGGAAACAGGGCCTGTGCCTCCCCCGGGCCCCCTTGGCTGCTCGAACCCTGACACCTGGCAGTGGATGTAGGCGCCACGCTGACCTTGGCCTGCCCGATCCCCTCCCTTCCCTCCCCTGCCCTCTCTCCTTGCGTGCTGCCCCTAACCCCAGCCCGCCCTCCCACACCATGGAGCTTCAAGCTCCAGAACTGGGGCCTGGCCCCTGGGCCGGGGCCCCTGAGCGCGTGTTCGTCGTGGCGTCGCGTGGCGTCCGGTGGCGTCGGGTGGCGTCGGGTCAAACCGGGGGCCCCTTGCTTGGGCCCCCTACCGCGCGCGCTCCCCTCGGTTCCCTTTGCGCCGCCCCCCACCCCACCCCACCCCACCCCACTCTTTCCTCCTCCTCTCGCGGCCCCTTCCTCTCCTTCTCTCTTCTCCTTGCGCTGTCCCCCTGCTCCTAGGCCTAGGTCGCATGGCTCCCTAGCCTGGGCTCCTCCATTGGGTCCCGGGACCCCTCCCACCCAGCCACCCAGCTTCATGCTGGCCCTGGCAGCCTTTCCACCCACCGGGCCCTAGTTTGGCCCTGTTTGGGTCCTGGTCCCTCCCCGGAGGATCTACTCCCCTGGATTGTAGAGGAGTGCCATGGGCTGGCCTCTGGCGCCCTGAAGGCCCCCTAAGGGAAACAGGGCCCTGTGCCTCGCCCGGGCCCCCTTGGCTGCTCGAACCCTGACACCTGGCAGTGGACGTGGGCGCCGCGCTGACCTTGGCCTGCCCGATCCCCTCCCTTCCCTCCCCTGCCCTCTCTCCTTGCGAGCTGCCCCTAACCCCAGCCCGCCCTCCCACACCATGGAGCTTCAAGCTCCAGAACTGGGGCCTGGCTCCTGGGCCGGGGCCCCTGAGCGCGTGTTCGTCGTGGCGTCGCGTGGCGTCCGGTGGCGTCGGGTGGCGTCGGGTCAAACCGGGGGCCCCTTGCTTGGGCCCCCTACCGCGCGCGCTCCCCTCGGTTCCCCTTGCGCCGCCCCCCACCCCACCCCACCCCACTCTTTCCTCCTCCTCTCGCCGCCCCTTCCTCTCCTTCTCTCTTCTCCTTGCGCTGTCCCCCTGCTCCTAGGCCTAGGTCGCATGGCTCCCTAGCCTGGGCTCCTCCATTGGGTCCCGGGACCCCTCCCACCCAGCCACCCAGCTTCATGCTGGCCCTGGCAGCCTTTCCACCCACCGGGCCCTAGTTTGGCCCTGTTTGGGTCCTGGTCCCTCCCCGGAGGATCTACTCCCCTGGATTGTAGAGGAGTGCCATGGGCTGGCCTCTGGCGCCCTGAAGGCCCCCTAAGGGAAACAGGGCCCTGTGCCTCGCCCGGGCCCCCTTGGCTGCTCGAACCCTGACACCTGGCAGTGGACGTGGGCGCCGCGCTGACCTTGGCCTGCCCGATCCCCTCCCTTCCCTCCCCTGCCCTCTCTCCTTGCGTGCTGCCCCTAACCCCAGTTCGCCCTCCCACACCATGGAGCTTCAAGCTCCAGAACTGGGGCCTGGCCCCTGGGCCGGGGCCCCTGAGCGCGTGTTCGTCGTGGCGTCCCCAGGCGTCCGGTGGCGTCGGGTGGCGTCGGGTCAAACCGGGGGCCCCTTGCTTGGGCCCCCTACCGCGCGCGCTCCCCTCGGTTCCCTTTGCGCCGCCCCCACCCCACCCCACCCCACTCTTTCCTCCTCCTCTCGCCGCCCCTTCCTCTCCTTCTCTCTTCTCCTTGCGCTGTCCCCCTGCTCCTAGGCCTAGGTCGCATGGCTCCCTAGCCTGGGCTCCTCCATTGGGTCCCGGGACCCCTCCCACCCAGCCACCCAGCTTCATGCTGGCGCTGGCAGCCTTTCCACCCACCGGGCCCTAGTTTGGCCCTGTTTGGGTCCTGGTCCCTCCCCGGAGGATCTACTCCCCTGGATTGTAGAGGAGTGCCATGGGCTGGCCTCTGGCGCCCTGAAGGCCCCCTAAGGGAAACAGGGCCCTGTGCCTCGCCCGGGCCCCCGTGGCTGCTCGAACCCTGACACCTGGCAGTGGACGTGGGCGCCGCGCTGACCTTGGCCTGCCCGATCCCCTCCCTTCCCTCCCTGCCCTCTCGCCTTGCGTGCTGCCCCTAACCCCAGCCCGCCCTCCCGCAGCATGGAGCTTCAAGCTCCAGAACTGGGGCCTGGCTCCTGGGCCGGGGCCCCTGAGCGCGTGTTCGTCGTGGCGTCGCGTGGCGTCCGGTGGCGTCGGGTGGCGTCGGGTCAAACCGGGGGCCCCTTGCTTGGGCCCCCTACCGCGCGCGCTCCCCTCGGTTCCCCTTGCGCCGCCCCCCACCCCACTCTTTCCTCCTCCTCTCGCCGCCCCTTCCTCTCCTTCTCTCTTCTCCTTGCGCTGTCCCCCTGCTCCTAGGCCTAGGTCGCATGGCTCCCTAGCCTGGGCTCCTCCATTGGGTCCCGGGACCCCTCCCACCCAGCCACCCAGCTTCATGCTGGCGCTGGCAGCCTTTCCACCCACCTGGCCCTAGTTTGGCCCTGTTTGGGTCCTGGTCCCTCCCCGGAGGATCTACTCCCCGGATTGTAGAGGAGTGCCATGGGCTGGCCTCTGGCGCCCTGAAGGCCCCCTAAGGAAACAGGGCCCTGTGCCTCGCCCGGGCCCCCTTGGCTGCTCTAACCCTGACACCTGGCAGTGGACGTGGGCGCCGCGCTGACCTTGGCCTGCCCGATCCCCTCCCTTCCCTCCCCTGCCCTCTCGCCTTGCGTGCTGCCCCTAACACCAGCCCGACCTCCCGCAGCATGGAGCTTCAAGCTCCAGAACTGGGGCCTGGCCCCTGGGCCGGGGCCCCTGAGCGCGTGTTCGTCGTGGCGTCGCGTGGCGTCCGGTGGCGTCGGGTGGCGTCGTGTCAAACCGGGGGCCCCTTGCTTGGGCCCCCTACCGCGCGCGTTCCCCTCGGTTCCCCTTGCGCCGCCCCCCACCCCACTCTTTCCTCCTCCTCTCGTCGCCCCTTCCTCTCCTTCTCTCTTCTCCTTGCGCTGTCCCCCTTCTCCTAGGCCTAGGTCGCATGGCTCCCTAGCCTGGGCTCCTCCATTGGGTCCCGGGACCCCTCCCACCCAGCCACCCAGCTTCATGCTGGCGCTGGCAGCCTTTCCACCCACCGGGCCCTAGTTTGGCCCTGTTTGGGTCCTGGTCCCTCCCCGGAGGATCTACTCCCCTGGATTGTAGAGGAGTGCCATGGGCTGGCCTCTGGCGCCCTGAAGGCCCCCTAAGGGAAACAGGGCCCTGTGCCTCCCCCGGGCCCCCTTGGCTGCTCGAACCCTGACACCTGGCAGTGGACGTGGGCGCCACGCTGACCTTGGCCTGCCCGATCTTCTCCCTTCCCTCCCCTGCCCTCTCTCCTTGCGTGCTGCCCCTAACCCCAGCCCGCCCTCCCACACCATGGAGCTTCAAGCTCCAGAACTGGGGCCTGGCCCCTGGGCCGGGGCCCCTGAGCGCGTGTTCGTCGTGGCGTCGCGTGGCGTCCGGTGGCGTCGGGTGGCGTCGGGTCAAACCGGGGGCCCCTTGCTTGGGCCCCCTACCGCGCGCGCTCCCCTCGGTTCCCTTTGCGCCGCCCCCCACCCCACCCCACCCCACTCTTTCCTCCTCCTCTCGCCGCCCCTTCCTCTCCTTCTCTCTTCTCCTTGCACTGTCCCCCTGCTCCTAGGCCTAGGTCGCATGGCTCCCTAGCCTGGGCTCCTCCATTGGGTCCCGGGACCCCTCCCACCCAGCCACCCAGCTTCATGCTGGCCCTGGCAGCCTTTCCACCCACCGGGCCCTAGTTTGGCCCTGTTTGGGTCCTGGTCCCTCCCCGGAGGATCTACTCCCCTGGATTGTAGAGGAGTGCCATGGGCTGGCCTCTGGCGCCCTGAAGGCCCCCTAAGGGAAACAGGGCCCTGTGCCTCGCCCGGGCCCCCTTGGCTGCTCGAACCCTGACACCTGGCAGTGGACGTGGGCGCCGCGCTGACCTTGGCCTGCCCGATCCCCTCCCTTCCCTCCCCTGCCCTCTCGCCTTGCGTGCTGCCCCTAACCCCAGCCCGACCTCCCGCAGCATGGAGCTTCAAGCTCCAGAACTGGGGCCTGGCTCCTGGGCCGGGGCCCCTGAGCGCGTGTTCGTCGTGGCGTCGCGTGGCGTCCGGTGGCGTCGGGTGGCGTCGGGTCAAACCGGGGGCCCCTTGCTTGGGCCCCCTACCGCGCGCGCTCCCCTCGGTTCCCCTTGCGCCGCCCCCCACCCCACTCTTTCCTCCTCCTCTCGTCGCCCCTTCCTCTCCTTCTCTCTTCTCCTTGCGCTGTCCCCCTTCTCCTAGGCCTAGGTCGCATGGCTCCCTAGCCTGGGCTCCTCCATTGGGTCCCGGGACCCCTCCCACCCAGCCACCCAGCTTCATGCTGGCGCTGGCAGCCTTTCCACCCACCGGGCCCTAGTTTGGCCCTGTTTGGGTCCTGGTCCCTCCCCGGAGGATCTACTCCCCTGGATTGTAGAGGAGTGCCATGGGCTGGCCTCTGGCGCCCTGAAGGCCCCCTAAGGGAAACAGGGCCCTGTGCCTCCCCCGGGCCCCCTTGGCTGCTCGAACCCTGACACCTGGCAGTGGACGTGGGCGCCACGCTGACCTTGGCCTGCCCGATCCCCTCCCTTCCCTCCCCTGCCCTCTCTCCTTGCGTGCTGCCCCTAACCCCAGCCCTCCCTCCCACACCATGGAGCTTCAAGCTCCAGAACTGGGGCCTGGCCCCTGGGCCGGGGCCCCTGAGCGCGTGTTCGTCGTGGCGTCGCGTGGCGTCCGGTGGCGTCGGGTGGCGTCGGGTCAAACCGGGGGCCCCTTGCTTGGGCCCCCTACCGCGCGCGCTCCCCTCGGTTCCCCTTGCGCCGCCCCCCACCCCACTCTTTCCTCCTCCTCTCGTCGCCCCTTCCTCTCCTTCTCTCTTCTCCTTGCGCTGTCCCCCTTCTCCTAGGCCTAGGTCCCATGGCTCCCTAGCCTGGGCTCCTCCATTGGGTCCCGGGACCCCTCCCACCCAGCCACCAAGCTTCATGCTGGCGCTGGCAGCCTTTCCACCCACCGGGCCCTAGTTTGGCCCTGTTTGGGTCCTGGTCCCTCCCCGGAGGATCTACTCCCCTGGATTGTAGAGGAGTGCCATGGGCTGGCCTCTGGCGCCCTGAAGGCCCCCTAAGGGAAACAGGGCCTGTGCCTCCCCCGGGCCCCCTTGGCTGCTCGAACCCTGACACCTGGCAGTGGACGTAGGCGCCACGCTGACCTTGGCCTGCCCGATCCCCTCCCTTCCCTCCCCTGCCCTCTCTCCTTGCGTGCTGCCCCTAACCCCAGCCCGCCCTCCCACACCATGGAGCTTCAAGCTCCAGAACTGGGGCCTGGCCCCTGGGCCGGGGCCCCTGAGCGCGTGTTCGTCGTGGCGTCGCGTGGCGTCCGGTGGCGTCGGGTGGCGTCGGGTCAAACCGGGGGCCCCTTGCTTGGGCCCCCTACCGCGCGCGCTCCCCTCGGTTCCCTTTGCTCCGCCCCCCACCCCACCCCACCCCACCCCACTCTTTCCTCCTCCTCTCGCGGCCCCTTCCTCTCCTTCTCTCTTCTCCTTGCGCTGTCCCCCTGCTCCTAGGCCTAGGTCGCATGGCTCCCTAGCCTGGGCTCCTCCATTGGGTCCCGGGACCCCTCCCACCCAGCCACCCAGCTTCATGCTGGCCCTGGCAGCCTTTCCACCCACCGGGCCCTAGTTTGGCCCTGTTTGGGTCCTGGTCCCTCCCCGGAGGATCTACTCCCCTGGATTGTAGAGGAGTGCCATGGGCTGGCCTCTGGCGCCCTGAAGGCCCCCTAAGGGAAACAGGGCCCTGTGCCTCGCCCGGGCCCCCTTGGCTGCTCGAACCCTGACACCTGGCAGTGGACGTGGGCGCCGCGCTGACCTTGGCCTGCCCGATCCCCTCCCTTCCCTCCCCTGCCCTCTCTCCTTGCGTGCTGCCCCTAACCCCAGCCCGCCCTCCCACACCATGGAGCTTCAAGCTCCAGAACTGGGGCCTGGCCCCTGGGCCGGGGCCCCTGAGCGCGTGTTCGTCGTGGCGTCGCGTGGCGTCCGGTGGCGTCGGGTGGCGTCGGGTCAAACCGGGGGCCCCTTGCTTGGGCCCCCTACCGCGCGCGCTCCCCTCGGTTCCCTTTGCGCCGCCCCCCACCCCACCCCACCCCACTCTTTCCTCCTCCTCTCGCCGCCCCTTCCTCTCCTTCTCTCTTCTCCTTGCGCTGTCCCCCTGCTCCTAGGCCTAGGTCGCATGGCTCCCTAGCCTGGGCTCCTCCATTGGGTCCCGGGACCCCTCCCACCCAGCCACCCAGCTTCATGCTGGCGCTGGCAGCCTTTCCACCCACCGGGCCCTAGTTTGGCCCTGTTTGGGTCCTGGTCCCTCCCCGGAGGATCTACTCCCCTGGATTGTAGAGGAGTGCCATGGGTGGCCTCTGGCGCCCTGAAGGCCCCCTAAGGGAAACAGGGCCCTGTGCCTCGCCCGGGCCCCCTTGGCTGCTCGAACCCTGACACCTGGCAGTGGACGTGGGCGCCGCGCTGACCTTGGCCTGCCCGATCCCCTCCCTTCCCTCCCCTGCCCTCTCGCCTTGCGTGCTGCCCCTAACCCCAGCTCGCCCTCCGCAGCATGGAGCTTCAAGCTCCAGAACTGGGGCCTGGCTCCTGGGCCGGGGCCCCTGAGCGCGTGTTCGTCGTGGCGTCGCGTGGCGTCCGGTGGCGTCGGGTGGCGTCGGGTCAAACCGGGGGCCCCTTGCTTGGGCCCCCTACCGCGCGCGCTCCCCTCGGTTCCCCTTGCGCCGCCCCCCACCCCACTCTTTCCTCCTCCCCTTCCTCTCCTTCTCTCTTCTCCTTGCGCTGTCCCCCCTTCTCCTAGGCCTAGGTCGCATGGCTCCCTAGCCTGGGCTCCCTCCATTGGTCCCGGGACCCCTCCCACCCAGCCACCCAGCTTCATGCTGGCGCTGGCAGCCTTTCCACCCACCGGGCCCTAGTTTGGCCCTGTTTGGGTCCTGGTCCCTCCCGGAGGATCTACTCCCCTGGATGTAGAGGAGTGCCATGGGCTGGCCTCTGGCGCCCTGAAGGCCCCCTAAGGGAACAGGGCCCTGTGCCTCCCCGGCCCCCTTGGCTGCTGGAACCCTGACACCTGGCAGTGGACGTGGGCGCCGCCGCGCTGACCTTGGCCTGCCCGATCCCCTCCCTTCCCTCCCCTGCCCTCTCGCCTTGCGTGCTGCCCCTAACCCCAGCCCGACCTCCCGCAGCATGGAGCTTCAAGCTCCAGAACTGGGGCCTGGCTCCTGGGCCGGGGCCCCTGAGCGCGTGTTCGTCGTGGCGTCGCGTGGCGTCCGGTGGCGTCTGGTGGCGTCGGGTCAAACCGGGGGCCCCTTGCTTGGGCCCCCTACCGCGCGCGCTCCCCTCGGTTCCCCTTGTGCCGCCCCCCACCCCACTCTTTCCTCCTCCTCTCGCTGCCCCTTCCTCTCCTTCTCTCTTCTCCTTGCGCTGTCCCCCTGCTCCTAGGCCTAGGTCGCATGGCTCCCTAGCCTGGGCTCCTCCATTGGGTCCCGGGACCCCTCCCACCCAGCCACCCAGCTTCATGCTGGCGCTGGCAGCCTTTCCACCCACCGGGCCCTAGTTTGGCCCTGTTTGGGTCCTGGTCCCTCCCCGGAGGATCTACTCCCCTGGATTGTAGAGGAGTGCCATGGCTGGCCTCTGGCGCCCTGAAGGCCCCCTAAGGGAAACAGGGCCCTCTGCCTCGCCCGGGCCCCCTTGGCTGCTCGAACCCTGACACCTGGCAGTGGACGTGGGCGCCGCGCTGACCTTGGCCTGCCCGATCCCCCTCCCTTCCCTCCCCTGCCCTCTCGCCTTGCGTGCTGCCCCTAACCCCAGCCCGACCTCCCGCAGCATGGAGCTTCAAGCTCCAGAACTGGGGCCTGGCCCCTGGGCCGGGGCCCTGAGCGCGTGTTCGTCGTGGCGTCGCGTGGCGTCCAGTGGCGTCGGGTGGCATCGGGTCAAACCGGGGGCCCCTTGCTTGGGCCCCCTACCGCGCGCGCTCCCCTCCGTTCCCTTTGCGCCGCCCCCAACCCCACCCCCACCCCACTCTTTCCTCCTCCGCTCGCCGCCCCTTCCTCTCCTTCTCTCTTCTCCTTGCGCTGTCCCCCTGCTCCTAGGCCTAGGTCGCATTGCTCCCTAGCCTGGGCTCCTCCATTGGGTCCCGGGACCCCTCCCACCCAGCCACCCAGCTTCATGCTGGCGCTGGCAGCCTTTCCACCCACCTGGCCCTAGTTTGGCCCTGTTTGGGGTCCTGGTCCCTCCCCGGAGGATCTACTCCCCTGGATTGTAGAGGAGTGCCATGGGCTGGCCTCTGGCGCCCTGAAGGCCCCCTAAGGGAAACAGGGCCCTGTGCCTCCCCGGGCCCTCTTGGCTGCTCGAACCCTGACACCTGGGAGTGGACGTGGGCGCCGCGCTGACCTTGGCCTGCCCGATCCCCTCCCTTCCCTCCCTGCCCTCTCTCCTTGCGTGCTGCCCCTAACCCCAGCCCGCCCTCCCACACCATGGAGCTTCAAGCTCCAGAACTGGGGCCTGGCCCCTGGGCCGGGGCCCCTGAGCGCGTGTTCGTCGTGGCGTCGCGTGGCGTCCGGTGGCGTCGGGTGTCGTCGGGTCAAACCGGGGGCCCCTTGCTTGGGCCCCCTACCGCGCGCGCTCCCCTCGGTTCCCCTTGCGGCCGCCCCCACCCCACTCTTTTCCTCCTCCTCTCGCCGCCCCTTCCTCTCCTTCTCTCTTCTCCTTGCGCTGTCCCCCTGCTCCTAGGCCTAGGTCGCATGGCTCCCTAGCCTGGGCTCCTCCATTGGGTCCCGGGACCCCTCCCACCCAGCCACCCAGCTTCATGCTGGCGCTGGCAGCCTTTCCACCCACCGGGCCCTAGTTTGGCCCTGTTTGGGTCCTGGTCCCTCCCCGGAGGATCTACTCCCCTGGATTGTAGAGGAGTGCCATGGGCTGGCCTCTGGCGCCCTGAAGGCCCCTAAGGGAAACAGGGCCCTGTGCCTCGCCCGGGCCCCCGTGGGTGCTCGAACCCTGACACCTGGCAGTGGACGTGGGCGCCGCGCTGACCTTGGCCTGCCCGATCCCCTCCCTTCCCTCTCCCTGCCCTCTCGCCTTGCGTGCTGCCCCTAACCCCAGCCCGCCCCTCCCGCAGCATGGAGCTTCAAGCTCCAGAACTGGGGCCTGGCTCCTGGGCCGGGGCCCCTGAGCGCGTGTTCGTCGTGGCGTCGCGTGGCATCCGGTGGCGTCGGGTGGCGTCGGGTCAAACCGGGGGCCCCTTGCTTGGGCCCCCTACCGCGCGCGCTCCCCTCGGTTCCCCTTGCGCCGCCCCCCACCCCACTCTTTCCTCCTCCTCTCGCCGCCCCTTCCTCTCCTTCTCTCTCTCCTTGCGCTGTCCCCCTGCTCCTAGGCCTAGGTCGCATGGCTCCCTAGCCTGGGCTCCTCCATTGGGTCCCGGGACCCCTCCCACCCAGCCACCCAGCTTCATGCTGGCGCTGGCAGCCTTTCCACCCACCTGGCCCTAGTTTGGCCCTGTTTGGGTCCTGGTCCCTCCCCGGAGGATCTACTCCCCGGATTGTAGAGGAGTGCCATGGGCTGGCCTCTGGCGCCCTGAAGGCCCCCTAAGGGAAACAGGGCCCTGTGCCTCGCCCGGGCCCCCTTGGCTGCTCTAACCCTGACACCTGGCAGTGGACGTGGGCGCCGCGCTGACCTTGGCCTGCCCGATCCCCTCCCTTCCCTCCCCTGCCCTCTCGCCTTGCGTGCTGCCCCTAACCCCAGCCCGACCTCCCGCAGCATGGAGCTTCAAGCTCCAGAACTGGGGCCTGGCTCCTGGGCCCGGGGCCCCTGAGCGCATGTTCTTTCGTGGCGTCGCGTGGCGTCCGGTGGCGTCTGGTGGCGTCGGGTCAAACCGGGGGCCCCTTGCTTGGGCCCCCTACAGCGCGCGCTCACCCTCGGTTC